>NW_023994246.1:395000-520371 GCF_015586225.1 Lucilia sericata
ATAAGATCCATAGTGCGCCGTACACCAGCATTTTTCACTTATGAGCCAAATCATCTACATATAAAAATACATAAAGTAAACTAAAGCTATGTATACACGGTTGTTAGATCTTACAACGTTGCACAGTGGTATAGGAAAAAAAAAAGAGGGAAATAATTCGGTAACTTCTAAACGGTTAATCCGATTTTAATGAAATTTGGTGTGCACAAAGAGGAGGTGTTGTCGAGTTTAGGTTTTGAATTTGGACCTTATAGGCCAACCAGGGGCCCGGCGGGGGGTCATCAAATTAGGACACCTCGGCTATGTTAAATTTTTAAAACGATCCTATTTCTTCATTTGAGTTCCGATTTAAAAAAAATTTCGTATATAGAATCTCCTCATCGAGCACTATAAAAAATGTTGTCATAGCAGTAAATTATCTCTTATAGTTTAGGAGATATTCGCATTTGAAAATTAAAATTTTAAAATTTTTACCGTCCTTACTTTAGTTTTTTTTTGATAATAGCAGGTCCAAATATTCCCGATTTTCGCCATTTTGTTTTATTCGCTTAACAACAAGTTTATATATCAAGCAGTGAAAGAATTATGTAAAAATCATGACTGAGTCCAAAGTTATAGGCATTTTAATTTAAAAAATTAAAAAAAGGCGATTTTTTGTCATTTTTTTGGGAAAAAAGTATCTTTTTCTTTTTAAGTTATCTAAAAAGTTTCTAAGAAGATGTATATAGAATTTATACTTTTTGGAAAGCTGACTTTACATAAAATACGATAAATGAAACAAAACCTAAAAATTTTTGATACCGAGGGGACCAGGTCCATCCAAAAAAACCCTATTTTTTATGGAAAATTAAATTTTGAGCAAAAATTCTCAAATCGCATAGTCGATATCAAATTATAGTGACCTGTTTTATATGACCCAATATGTTCTTAATCATTTTGTAACGGGTTTCGATAACCCCGCCCCTGGTATGGATATAATAGGCAAAAAACTAAAAAATCCCATTTTTGGGATTTTTTAAAACTTTTTTGGGAATTCCGGGATTTCTAATAAGAAAATTCGAAATTTTGATTTAATTTTGGATTTTAAGTAAAAAAATCTACCTAACTGTAAAATTTCATCAAAAAATATTCATAAATAAAATTTTTATTGCAATTAGAAAAATTTGTATCTTCGCAAAAACTGAATAAAAAACATTTTTTAATTCTTTTTTTAAAAAAGTATTCCGCGAATTTTTTAATTTTCAAAAATTATATACAGTTTTGAAAAATAGACAAAATTACCTTTCCATTGATATATAACATGCCTACCTAATGTTTTTTAAGTGACAAATTAATTAGGGAAAACTCAACATCTTTTAGAAAATTTGCCTAGCACTATTATTTTCATCCATAAGGTTAACTCTTAAATTTGTTACATATATGGATGAAAATAATAGTGCTAGGTAAATTTTCTAAAAGATGTTGAGTTTTCCCTAATTAATTTGTCACTTAAAAAACATTAGGTAGGCATGTTATATATCAATGGAAAGGTAATTTTGTCTATTTTTCAAAACTGTATATAATTTTTGAAAATTAAAAAATTCGCGGAATACTTTTTTAAAAAAAAATTAAAAAATGTTTTTTATTCAGTTTTTGCGAAGATACAAATTTTTCTAATTGCAATAAAAATTTTATTTATGAATATTTTTTGATGAAATTTTACAGTTAGGTAGATTTTTTTACTTAAAATCCAAAATTAAATCAAAATTTCGAATTTTCTTATTAGAAATCCCGGAATTCCCAAAAAAGTTTTAAAAAATCCCAAAAATGGGATTTTTTGGTTTTTTGCCTATTATATCCATACCAGGGGCGGGGTTATCGAAACCCGTTACAAAATGATTAAGAACTTATTGGGTCATATAAAACAGGTCACTATAATTTGATATCGACTATGCGATTTGAGAATTTTTGCTCAAAATTTAATTTTCCATAAAAAATAGGGTTTTTTTGGATGGACCTGGTCCCCTCGGTATCAAAAATTTTTAGGTTTTGTTTCATTTATCGTATTTTATGTAAAGTCAGCTTTCCAAAAAGTATAAATTCTATATACATCTTCTTAGAAACTTTTTAGATAACTTAAAAAGAAAAAGATACTTTTTTCCCAAAAAAATGACAAAAAATCGCCTTTTTTTAATTTTTTTAATTTAAATGCCTATAACTTTGGACTCAGTCATGATTTTTACATAATTCTTTCACTGCTTGGTATATAAACTTGTTGTTAAGCAAATAAAAAAAAAATGGCGAAAATCGGAAATATTTGGACCTGCTATTATCAAAAAAACTAAAGTAAGGACGGTAAAAATTTTAAAATTTTAATATTCAAATGCGAATATCTCCTAAACTATAAGAGATAATTTACTGCTACGACGACATTTTTTATAGTGCTCGATGAGGAGATTCTATATACGAAATTTTTTTTAAATCGGAACTCAAATGAAGAAATAGGATCGTTTTAAAAATTTAACATAGCCGAGGTGTCCTAATTTGAGGACCCCCCGCCGGGCCCCTGGTTGGCCTATAAGGTCCAAATTCAAAACCTAAACTCGACAACACCTCCTCTTTGTGCATACCAAATTTCATTAAAATCGGATTAACCGTTTAGAAGTTACCGAATTATTTCCCTCTTTTTTTTTTCCTATACCACTGTGCGTTGGTAGTAAAATGTGCAGAAAATGTCTAATATTGTCAATAATGCTTTTTCTGGCAACGTTGCAAAATATAAATTGCAAGTTCACACGATTGTTGGACATTTTCTGCACATTTTACTGATAACGTTGTAAGATCTGACATCCGTGTAACTGAGCTTTAACTAACTAAATATGATCCTTTGTCCCTTAAAAAAGACTAAAATTTGAGACACATACAAAAAATTTTAAAATTTGTTTATAAATATTTATAATAATTTTTTTTACAGCCTCCAGTTTCCTTTTAAAATTTACATTAGAAAACATCGCACTATGGGCCAGAGAGAAACTCAGATACAAAAAGTGTAATTAAATAATTATACACATGGGGAATTACGTGTCAAGTGACCGAACTTTAAAAATCGATTTCTTCCGATTTGGATGAAATTTGCACCAATGTTAGTACTATGGGATAGTAGGTTGGATACAAATTTGAAGTAATAGCTATCTGAACTCCTTTGGACAATTTTTGCTAGGACCAATAGGTGAAAAGTTACACTCATTTCAATAAAACCCTGTATGACCAAAATGTCCAACTTTGACCCCCTCTAAGTCTGGCAGTTCTTGACCGATAGAGCTGACCAGTCTGACTTATTATCCAATAGTATTAACTTTAGTGCAAATTTCGTCGAAATCGATTTTTTGAGTTGGGTCACTTGACATGAAATTCCCCATATGTGTTAAGCGTTTGTAGTGATTAATATTTTGAGGTTAGAAAAACATGTTGCAAATTAACAAAAAATGACAATAACTCAAAAACTGGTAATGGTACAAAAAATTATCTGTAATTTAAATGTCATAAATTTGATTCTTTACAAATTTTGTTATGACTCCTAAACCCGTAGGATGCTAAGACAAGAGATATTTCTAAAAAAATGTATTATTTTGACATTTGACCTCTAATATTTCTTCTAATTAAGACATGATTGCAGATAATTTTGTCCATAATATTTCTAACATCCAGTTGATGGTCTGTGACAACTTTTACATTATTCGGCATTAAAACTTTATTTGAGTGGACTAAAAATTTATTAAAATGTATAAAAGGCAAATTTTAAATGTAGCTAAATAAAAACAGCCATAACTTCTGATTCCATTGAGATCCCAATTTGAAAATTTTACATCGTAATAATAAATCTATTGTCTACTTCGTAACAAAAAAAAAAAATAAAAAACAAAATACCATTTTCAGGATATTCAAAGATAAAGGACGTTTTTCGCTTTATGGTCCTTGATCCTGGACCTAGAAAACATATTATGAAATTTCAATAATGAGTATAACGGATAACGGGTTCCAAAGTAATTAAGTCATCAACTTTAAAGTCCATTTAAAAAAGAAATCTGTGCACCGTTTTTGTAATTCTCGCATCGAGAAAATCTGTCGAAAAATTCATCTTGTGTAAAACAGGGTGAATACAAAAAATTTAAAAATTACTTATTAAATTTTAATGAGTACAGTTTAAAAATAATCAAAGTCACACTGTTAAAAACTGGAAGACTATTATATTTTAAGTTTTTTCTTGATTCGAGAAAATTACACAAACGAGTTACTGAACCAATATGGAAAACCTGAAACGCAATTTTTATCTGTGCAATCCCTAGTATCATGCGAAACTATAATTTGTCAAGCAGAGTGGCGCAGTGGAAGCGTGCTGGGCCCATAACCCAGAGGTCCGAGGATCGAAACCTTGCTCTGCTAATTATTTTTTATATTTTTTAACCTCAAGAGACTAAATAACACAAAATAAATTGAGTGAAAAATTATATCAGTTAATGCAATTAAAACGGTTTTCAGAAATAGAAATTATTTGAAAATTTGAAATTAAAATAATACAAATACATTTAATTATAGCTAAGTACAAGTTTTTACACACAATGTTCAACTATTTCCTGCTTACTTCCATATTAAATTATTTGTATTATCCGAAAAAGCATTAAAACTTTTGTTATTAGTAGTTCTATACGAAGCTTCCTAGTACTATATTATTCACATATATCTTCCATCTAAGTAAGACAATGACAATGTAGGTGCATCCAATTTGATGTATATATTCAATTTCTACTATCGACTTTATAAGCGAAATTTGGACGAAATGAACAACAGCAAAAAACAAACAAAATTTTGTTTCCAGCAGCGGCTGGAAATTGAACCACTAACTATATAACGCTTAGTAATCATCACGCTAACCACTTAAGCCACACCACTCTCAATATTAATTGAATCGGATGTTAGTTATAAGCGCTTATAACCTATTCTATTTGAGTCTAACACTAACTCCATGGTTCTTTATAAATTAATCATTTTGTTATTTGCAGATTTTATTATCACATGTATATCGTCGATACTTTATAAAAATCAGGAGAATTTTCGGAATAGCGACTTTAATGAGGGCTTTGGTCAATTTTGGTCATAATTGAAAAGATTGATTGAATTTCAAAAGATGGACCTATACTAAATGAATCGATCCTTTATTTCAAATTTCATAGCTAAAGTATCGACGATATACATGTGATAAAAAAATCTGCAAATAACGGAATGATGAATTAATAAAAAAGAACCATAAATAGGGCCACCTTTCAAAATTAATGTTAATTTTTCAGCTTATGATTTGAAAGGTATAGCACTCTTACTTGTTTTTCATTCGTTTCACTTTTTATAAATTCGACCTTCGATTACAAATGCTAGTTGTATTAGACTCACAAGGAATAGGCGCTTATAGTGGTGTAGCTTAAGTGGTTAGCGTGATGATCACTAAGCGTTAGATTGTTAGTCGTTCGATTCCCAGCCGTTGCTGGAAACTATTTTGCTATTGTTCGTTTCATCCGAATTTCGTTTATAAAGTCGATAGTGTTGGACCTATATTTTGGATTATGCCAATCTGCGTAGGAATTGAATATATACTTTAAGTTGGTTGCTCCTTCATTGTCTTTCTTAGATGGAAGATGTATATACATTAAAGTACTAGAATGTTTCATATAAAACTACTAATAAGGAATGTTGAATTGATTTTCAGGATACATAATACAAAGTGTTGTATAATATAATATGGAAGTAGGTATAATTAAATTTATTTGTATTATTTAAATTTCAAGATCTAGGTATTCAAATTCTCAAATAATTTGAATTTTTGAAAACCATTTTAATTGCATTAAATCATATAATTGTTTAATTGTGGCATTTAGTACATAACAGTCTTGGGGTTAAAGAATATAAAAAAATAATTAGCAGAGCCAGGTTTCGATCCTCGGACCTCTGGGTTATGGGCCCAGCACGCTTCCACTGCGCCACTCTGCTTGACAAATTATAGTTTACATTCCCAGATATCATATTTTTGAAAATTTTAGAATTTGTGTAATTTGTGATACTAGGATTGCACAGAAAAAACTGCATTTCAGTTTTTCCATATTGCTTCAGATTTCTTTTCGAAATGGACTTGAAATTTTCGTGTATAAATGTATACACTTTTAACTCTATAGTTGCTTATTATTCAGAAATTTTATTAAAATTTTGCAAAACTGTAGAATTAGCATTTTCTTGCACAAAATCCTTCAATGGAACTACATATATTCACGAAATTGGGAATTTATTAAATGAAAAGAAATTTTGTTGAATTTTGGTTTAACTAAACTATAGCAGGTGTCCTCCAACACTGGACAATTTCATATTGCTTCTAATGCTAAATATTTATCAATTTAAAATCTTTCATAGAATTCAATTCAATATTTTTACATATGATTAAAAAAAATTCGTGCAAAATAATAATACAATTCAAATTCCATTCATAAATCAAAACTCAAAGAATCTCAATGAATTTTTAGAAGAAAACAAAAGAGAATAAAACGATCAAGATATAATTTTTTCTAATAAATTTGTTGACATGTTGTTTTAGCTTCTTTAGTAGTATTAAATAATAAGTACTACAACAATTTGATGATGACAAGTGATAACAACAATTATTATGATGAAGTCCTTAATTCATATACACAAAAAGGACATGATCGTGATAACACTTTTTTCAATACAACTCAACTTATTCTATTCATTCACTATTTCTTTTTGTGGAAGTATGAGAGTAAGTACATGACAGTAGACAATGCGCATGCCTAAACACACCCCATGTTTATGAATGTATTTTTCACTGTTTCCATAGAATACTGAGGGACCCTCATCATGGTACCTTTTTTAACAAATTATTTTAAATGAATAGAATAAAAAGAATTAGAAAAAATTATTACGTATTTATAATCAAAACAAAAAATATCAACAAGATGTTGAGTTAAGATGGAACTGATCATTGATAACTACACCCACTATAAAAGGATTAGTTAATACTACATACATACATACATACATACATACATATTGTATATAAGAATATGTTTTGCACAATTGTTTGTTTGGTTCTTTCTAAATTCTAAACAATAAAATCTATTTTTATTATTATTTTTAAATCAGCAACCCTTTTCCAAGAGAAGGAGTAAAAATAATAGTTGTTTTGTTCATTTTACTTTTTGTTGAATCTATTCTGCTTGATTCTGGGACTATTTATTAATTTCACTTAAACTTCATTGCCATTCCATGGAAGTTAATTGTTATTAAAACGTATTATATTTTTAGTATTTTTTTTAACAAAGTCTATTCAAGTTCAGAGTTCATAGAAATCATTTCTTTATTTAATCGTTATAACAATCGTATTGATTTCTAATAAAAGATCACTTGTTCTCACGTGTAAAATTCTACAACAGTCATAAGGGTTTATAAGTTGTAAACTACTCATTCTCTACAACATTTTTTACATACCGATTTTATTCGTAATTCTTTAAATTGGGAATACACTTGTCTGTACCACCAAATATTTTTGTAGAAATTATTCGTTTACATTGTTATGTAATTGATCTTTAGAGCGCAATTCAAGTGAAATTAATTGCGGTTTTTTTAAATAATGAAAAAATGCCCTGAGAAGTTTTCAACAATTATTATGTGATTTTAGTTTTTGATTGTTGAAAACACGTAATTAGTATTAAATATCAGCCAAGCATGTTTCCTATACTCGATAGTTTTCTATCTTAGTTTGGCAGGATCAGGTTAATGAACTTGAAGATTACAATCTATTTATATTATTTTGGAAAATTAAAACAATTTTCTTTATTGTTACGAGGAAGAAAAGGCGAGATAGTGAAAAAGGAAAAAATTCGCCATCTGAAGCCAAAGTTGCCAAGAGAAGACACCGGGAAGATCTCTGCTAAGTTAATACAAGATACAAAATCCCAATAGACCAACACGCTAAGGTAGAAGACAAAACATGGGTGTGATGTTGATAAGGTTGGCATCACACTAATATGCTGCTGTTGGACGGCGCTAAGCTAGGTCTGGTAAAAAGAGGTAATTTTCGGTGCTCTCACAGTCCATTGTCTACATAATAGAACAGGGCAGTAAAAAGAATAATAAGCCCACATTTGAAATTATTGAATGCCAAAATGCTGAACCGAGAATGGAGAAGTGGGATGTCTTTATTCTTGTGGTAGGTATCGACCAGAATATTTTACATTTATATTTCACCTCTACAGCTGTCATCTTCAAAATTGAAAAGGTGTCGATTAGAAGGGCTGTTACAAAAAAGGCCCGACATTGACACCGAAGTAACTATGACGAATCTACAGCATAATTAGCCAGTAAAGTAACGTGGAGAAGAATAAATCCTTAATAAGTCCTGAAATTTGGTGACTTATTTCATTATGAAATAATTAAAAGTGAAAAAAGCCCCAACGAATTGTAATAACTTCCTAAATTAAAATGAAATAACACCCCATTTTTAGGGAATCATTTCATATGAAACAAATCCCTAATTTTAAAATGAAATAAGTGGCGTCATAAAATAACTCCCCACGAAATAACTCCCTAAAACAAAAATGAAATAACTCCCTAAAAATTTGTTCAGAAAGCAAAAACAACGAAATTTGGGGATTTAATTCGTTTTTGGGGGCATTATTTGACATTTAAAATGGGGACTTATTTCATTATGAAATAATTCCTCAAAATTCAAAATGAAATAAATTCCAAAAATATTTTTGGGGAGTTATTTCATTATATTACTTTTATCACACTAAATAAAAAATATCATCAATTGCATCAAAAGTGTTCGGCTTAAGGCCGGCTATTTAGAAAATCTTTACTAAGCGAAGCCGGTGTTGGTCATATTATAGAGTGGTAAATCCTTGCGTCCGGCTGTAGGCCGGCTATTTAGGAAATATTTATTAAGCGAAGCCGTTGTTGGACATACCATAGATTAGAAAGTCTTTGCGCTCGGCCGTAGGCCGGCTATTACGGGAATCTTTATAAAGCAATTAAACTGAAATGTATTAAACTTTGAAGCCCACTCGAAAGTATGAGCGACCTATTTTTTTTTTTGAAATGTCACTAAAACCGAATTGTTCCATAATTTGTTATTTTTAAATGGGAACTTATTTCGTTTTAAAATTAGGGATTAGTTTCATATGAAATAAATCCCCAAAAATGGGGTGTTATTTCATTTTAATTTAGGAAGTTATTTCATTTCGTTGGGGCTTTTTTAATTTTTAAATTGGGGAATTATTTCATAATGAAATAAGTCCCCAAATAAGGACTTATTTAATTTTTGTTTTGGGGAGTTATTTCATGGGGAGTTATTTCTTGACGCCGAAATATGTTCCCATTTAAAAATAACATATTATGGAACATGTCGGTTTTAGTGACATTTCTAAAATAAAAAGGTCGCTCATACTTTCGAGTGGGGCTTCAAAGTTTAATACATTTAAGTTTAATCGCTTAATAAAGATTACTTTAATAGCCGGACTGCGACCGGGCGCAAGGACTTTCTACTCTATGGTATGTCCAACAACGGCTTCGCTTAATAAATACTTCCTAAATAGCCGGCCTACTGCCGGACGCAAGTATTTACCACTGGCGTCATGAAATAACTCAAACGAAATAACTCCCCAAAACAAAAATAAAATAAGTCCTTAAATTTGGGGACTTATTTCATTGCGAAATAATTCCCCAATTTAAAAATTTAAAAAGCCCCAACGAAATTAAATAACTTCCTAAATTAAAATGAAATAACACCCCATTTTTGGGGATTTATTTCATATGAAACTAATCCCTAATTTTAAAACGAAATAAGTTCCCATTTAAAAATAACAAATTATGGAACAACAATTTAATAATGAAAAAAAGCCCCAACGAAATGAAATAACTTCCTAATCTAAAATGATATAACACCCCATTTTTGGGGATTTATTTCATATGAAACAAATCCCTAATTTTAGTGGTTTAGTGAGTGGGCTTCAAAGTTTAATACATTTCAGTTTAATCGCTTTATAAAGATTCCCGTAATAGCCGGTCTACGGCCGGGCGCAAGGACTTTCTAATCTATGGTATGTCCAACAACGGCTTCGCTTAATAAATATTTCCTAAAAAGCCGGCCTACAGCCGGACGCAAGGATTTACTACTCTATAATATGACCAACACCGGCTTCGCTTAGTAAAGATTTTCTAAATAGCCGGCCTTAAGCCGAACACTTTTGATGCAAGGATAAAACCCTTGCGCCCGGCCGAAGGCCTTCTATCAGACATATATTTTTAATTTCGTGTGATAAAAGTAATATAATGAAATAACTCCCCAAAAATATTTTTAGGAAATTATTTCATTTTTGAATTTTGAGGAATTATTTCATAATGAAATAACTCCCCATTTTAAATGTGAAATAATGCCCCAAAAAACGAATTAAATCCCCAAATTTCGTTGTTTTTGCTTTCTGTACAAATTTTTAGGGAGTTATTTCATTTTTGTTTTAGGGAGTTATTTCATGACGACTTTACCACTCTATAATATGACCATCACCGGCTTCGCTTAGTAAAGATTTCCTAAATAGCCGGAACACTCTTGATACAGGGAGACTGTATTGTTAGCGAAGCCGGTGTCCATTGTACCCAGCGTTGCCACTCACAATTTATTTTTCTTACCAAAGTTCCGACAAAAAACTGCCAAAATGTTCCAAAAACTGCCAAATTTTTCCGTAGGGACAATTGCTTCTGTTTAGAGTTCCATTATTTTTAAAACTAATATGTAATATCATACAATGATTTGTTCCAAAGAATCAATGGTTTACTTTTACGTAATTAGACAGAAATTCTAAATACTTTGGTACTATATATGTACATAGTTATGAAATACGTAATTGCTGTTTTCGACAAAATTTGTACCAAAATCATTCCCGAGAAAATAGTAATAGTATTATATTCGGCTATGACGAATCATATATGTATATCCACCATCAGAATCTATCGTACAAATTGAGGGCTTTATGGATAAATCCTTGTATTATACTACGGTTAACTAATTTGCTATTTATTGATAATAAAATTATATTCCGTAAAAAGGGCTATATGGCTGTAATAGGATCAATTGTGGACCAATCGATATAAATTAGATAAAAATCTGTTTCAACAGACTGACGGGCGGACATGGCTATATCGTCTTAGAATCTAGAAAAAAAAAAAATATATACTTACAAACTGAATCACAAAATCAATATACCCCTAATATTTGTATACCCATCAAAAAAGATTGGGGTATATTAATTTTGTGATTCCGTTTGTAAGGTAGTAGACCCACCAAATTATATATTCATTCATGAATCTGGCTTCTTAGAAAAAAAAAATAATTAGTGTGGCCTCCAGTAGGTTAGTGCTTTATGTTATAGTCAGAGCCAGTGATGCCAGGAGATTTTTTTCAGAAATCCCTACGCTTATGAGAAAAAATCCCTTTTTTCCCTACACCCACTTTTTATTTCCCCTACACTACTTTTTTCGATTTTTTTCCAAGTTTATCTTCAAAAAATACAAAAATAACATAAAAAACTAAAATATTAGCTCTGTTTTATAATATACATTTATTAATTGAGAGATTTATGGCAGTATCACGATTCGATGTTAAAAATTTATTTTATGTGCCCCCAACAAAAAAAAAAAAAATTCATAAAATTTAATATAATTATTTTAAATAAGGTTTACTTTTGCGTTTACTTTTTGCGGTTTACTTTTATAAATTTTCAGAACATTAAATTATTTTTTTCAATCCTGAGTTACTGCATTAAGTCCCCGACTACTCTATCTATAAGGAGTCAGAATATATCGCCCTACAGGATTGGCATAATCCAAAAAAGTCGTTTCAAAAAAATTGGATATGAATATTTAATGACATTGAACTATTTTCTTTGATAACTTTTAAACAAATCAAGGAATTTTAAAAATCCAAATTCAGATAGTTGAGGTTAATATGTTTCTCATCTAAATTGAAATTAAATTTTTAGTTGTCTAATATTCACGAAAACGTGGGTTTTAGTTTTTACGTTTACAAAAAATCGATTTCACATCGAAAATAATAGACATATTAGAAATTTGATAAATCTATATGAAAGATTGATGAAAAAATCCCTACAAAAAGGGAAAAATCAATACACTTGGCATCACTGGTCAGACCTGACGTCGTGCGTTCGATTCCCACCTGAGGCATTGGTTAGGAAGTTCACAACGGGACCGATGCAGGCCTGGAAGTATTCCTTCGGATTTTATGTAACATCCTCATTTTAAACTAACTATCTAATATTCATGAATCAGAAATGTTGAAATATATAGAAACTTAATATTTTCTTAGAACAAACAATATAAACTTAACAAGGATAAACTTAAGATTTACGTATTTATTAAAATTCTTATTACTTTACCATAACAAGGTCAGAAATGTTTATTAATTCATATGCATGAGATCAAAATTATCTCATCCTACCAAATTTGGACCAAAATTTAAACCTACCAACCAAACTACCAAAAGTCATTTCAGAGATTTGAAACTACCAATTTTGGTCCAATTGGACCAAAGTGGCAACGCTGATTGTACCCCAGAGGATAAAACCCTTGCGCCCGGCCGAAGGTCTGCTATCAAACGTATATTTTTTATTTCGTGTGATAAAAGTAATACAATGAAATAACTCCCCAAAAATATTTTTAGGGATTTATTTAATTTTTGAATTTTAAGGAATTATTTCAAAACTAGATTTTTGTAAGTGTTTTAAGTGGTTTCATAACATTATACTTAAGTATTCTCCCGTTAGAGTAAACTAAAAAACGTGCTTTATGTTCATAGATCAATTTCTGAAATTTTTTAACATTCAGAAATATACAAATTTCGTTGATTTAATTAACATTGCATTTACGAAATGAAAAAATTTTACTCATTTTACTCCTCACTAAGAGATTACTTCACAATTTTTTTTCCAATTTACAAAGCTAAAAGATTCCAAAATTATAATTGTAATACTATCTAGTTAGGTAAATTATAATATACATATTTAACTTAGGAGAAAAAATAATTCTTGATTTAAAGCATAAAGTGATAATTTTTCCCTAACTTAATCATGTTTCAAAAAATGCTGAAGGTCTCCTTATGAAGAAACTCCTTCCAATTTCTTTGTGATCTTATAAAGCTATAAAAGAAATTTCATTGAATATTTATAAAAGGTACCAACACAGTACCAAAAATACTACCCATACCTCTTTCTCCATTGAATTATTCAAATTTATGTATTTTGTTTAATATATTTTGTATCATTTCAGAAATCGATGTTGTAGAACATATATTAAGAAAATCACGTCAAAGAGGAACCTCTCCCTCTTTAATTGAAAAGCACATATTTTGACCGATTACGGAAAAATATTAATAAAAAATATGTATTTCTCAAATTTCATAAAAGTACAAAAAAATGTAGCAAAGGAACACATAATAGCCGTTTTTACCCGTTTAGATTGAATTTCTTTTTCCTGTTTTTCCCTCTAGGGGTGGACTTTCGAATACACATATCTCTGAAACTAAAAATTCATCGTCTAAAATATTTTTACTTTAGAACGAAAAAAAATCAGACTATAACATAGAAGTAACATAGAAGTAAAGACATTTTAAAAGCATAATCGGAAATGTTTTTGCTTGAGTATAAACAATAATTAGTATTTACTCCCAAAAGTACGAATTTTGTCTCTTTTTCATCCACATAAGCCTTCTTGTCCCTTCTTATCCAAGTTTTGGAAAGCAATATAGTATATCACACCATACACCTACATATCTAACTACATCTACACTACAAATTAAGTTAATTTGATGAAATTTGGCACATACTCTTCCAAGGACGAATCCTATTGAAAATGGTTAAAATCGGATCATTATTTCGCATAGCCCCCATACAATCGCACCCCTGAATATGGCTTTTGAGCTCATAAATATGTTAAATGTTCTTGTATCACACCAAAAATCGGAAAAACTAAGTTTTTTATAAGTTTTAATGACACTGCTGATTTTTGTAATGATCGGTCCTCATTTGATCACATCCCCCATATAAAGTCCCCTTCATAAAAGGACTTGATGGATCAAATTCACTTATAAACACTAATATTACGGCGATATTCTACATAAACAACTTTAATGTAGACGTAAATCCCTTTACCAAAATTTATAAGGATAGACCCATATTAACCACTTACCCCCATATAACCCTCTTTTAGAAAATCCTTTTTAGTCAATAACTTGTTAAAATATTTCTGAATTAAGGTAAAAATAAATTTAAATGCTTTATTATTAAAAAATAATCAACATTTGTATCATAATCACTGGTGTAGGGCATCATATGGTCAGCCATACCCAACTATAAATTTTTACTTGTTTATTTATTTGTGTTATTTATTCATTGAAGTAATTTGAATTGTCTGAAAATATGCATTTATTAAGTCTCTTTACGCAGCAAAAACAGATTTCCCTTTTTTACCCGTTATTTCCCCTAAGGGTGGGATTTCTAAATACATGTACATATGTCTGAGAGTATCAAAATCATGGTTTATAATATTTTGGCTTTAGAATAGAAAAAAACGTTCTTAACGCACAAAAGTACTAATTTTGTCATATTTTCGCCATTTGGCCTATTTATTTTGTTCCCTTCCGGTCCAATTTTCGCAACGGCACTTTGTTAATATATATTTCTAACAAATGAAGTAGTTTAATCGAAAATGATTTTGCTTAAGGATAGACAAAATCAGTATTTACTATCAAAAGTACTCATTTTGCCCCTCCTAGTCCAAGTTCTGATCTAACTATGTTCCAAATTTGAAGAAAATTAGTCCAGTTTAGGCGTGATTGTCGAACAAACAAACAAACGAACAGACTTAAAAAGAGATTTTTAATATATATTAGGATGAAATAACTCCCCATTTTAAATGTGAAATATTGCCCAAAAAACGAATTAAATCCCCAAATTTCGTTGTTTTTGCTTTCTGAACAAATTTTTTTGGAGTTTTTTCTTTTTTGTTTTTGGGGAGTTATTTCATGACGCACAGTGGTATAGGAAAAAAAAGAGGGAAATAATTCGGTAACTTCTAAACGGTTAATCCGATTTTGATGAAATTTGGTATGCACAAAGAGGGGGTGTTGTCGAGTTTAGGTTTTGAATTTGGACCTTATAGGCCAACCAGGGGCCCGGCGGGGGGTCCTCAAGTTAGGACACCTCGGCTATGTTAAATTTTTAAAACGATCCTATTTCTTCATTTGAGTTTCGATTTAAAAAAAATTTTGTATATAGAATCTCCTCATCGAGCACTATAAAAAATGTCGTCGTAGCAGTAAATTATCTCTTATAGTTTAGGAGATATTCGCATTTGAAAATTAAAATTTTAAAATTTTTATTGTCCTTACTTTAGTTTTTTGATAATAGCGGGTCAAAATATTCCCGATTTTCGCCATTTTTTGTATATTCGCTTAACAACAAGTTTATATATCAAGCAGTGAACTCGACAACACCCCCTCTTTGTGCATACCAAATTTCATCAAAATCGGATTAACCGTTTAGAAGTTACCGAATTATTTCCCTCTTTTTTTTCCTATACCACTGTGTGACGCCAAAAATTGCATAGCGTTGTATTTTTTGGTAATTTTTGAAACTATATTAAAAATTATTAAAAACAAATCCCTAATTGAACCCTTCTTCACAACTACAAATTTATTATGCTAACGAATGAATAAAACTAACTTGTAAAATTCTACTAAATCTGTTTACTAAAGGCAATTAGTGTTTGGCGTCTTATCTATTGTGTTCAAGTGTAATGTGTACATACAATTTGTATAAAACCGTTCAATTTATTTTGGTTCATAATTTAACCCTTTTGTAGAAAAATTGTAACAGCCAAAAAACAAAAACGAAAAGAAAGGGTTATAAAAATTAGTATAAATATTAAACACAACAACATTAAATACAACTAAACAGACAAAAGTTTAAGTATGACAATGACCAAACAATGGCTCGTCCTACAAGGAGAAAGAACAAAACAAAAAGGATAATGATTATTTAAAACAGCATGTAATTGAACACAGCAAGACAGACACATGTATACCTGTGTATGTGTATGCTTGGTCACACTTTTAATACAGTAACTAACCAGGACAAATGAACAAAATACAAGGATACAATTGTTTGTGTATGTGAGTGTAATTATTGGCTTGTTTTCTTTGGGCACAAAACAAAAAAGGTGCTAAATGTGTTTTCCAACATGATAATTACATACTCCTACCGTTTAAGGACAGACTACTACAACTACTTACATACATACTTGTATACATAGTAAATCATAATTATTATTTCAGCCACTCGTAATTTGCAAATAGATTGTACCTGTGCCATGAATTTCTCCGAATTTTCTTCGAAATTATTTTTGAAAGTAAAACTAGAGCATTTTTCAATAATTAATACGAAAAACTAGTTCAGATTTTTGACATTTTTTATGATTTTTAAGAAATTCCTTGAAATTATTATCTTTACGAACAGATTTTTAAAAATGGAAAAGTTTGAAAAAACTGTAACAGAAAGTCATTTGTACTTAAGGGTTATTACGTTTTCGATTTGATGTTCGACATAAACATTCATGTTAAATAGTTGTAGAATATAAGATGCATTTCAGGTACATAAATTTAATGATTTCAACATAGGAGTCAGTTTAGTATTTAGTATACGTACTAAAGTTAGTATAACTCTTGTGGTGGATTAGCGACTTAATCCGTTTTAGTTTTTGTGAATGTAATACTTAGATAAATTTGGAAGTATATACATACATATACATGCAAACAACATTAACAGGTTGTAAAGTAATAGGGTTGTACTAGCGGAGACGTTGTCCTATTATAGGGATGAATAATAATTTAAATAAGGATACTGAATTTTGTGTGTTTTATCATCTGATACTTAGCTTGAGCAATATAATTAAACTTAAAATTGATTTATAAAATACAGTTTCCTGGACGTAACTCCTAATGATTTTCCAATCAGTGTTCATGAGGCCTGGTACCCATATGAGGTAAACCTTACATTTCGGAGAGTATTCAGTTAAAGATTTCTTACAATCCAATACGGTTTTAGGTATAACTTTATCACCAAGCCCACTTTGTGCCTAAATTTAGAACCATCCATGTAGCAACGAATTCCAACGGGTATTTGCTATAATGTTCCGCTTGACCAAAACATTCTATCAGTGTTTCAAAGTTTCCGACATATTTTGTGTCTGGTATACGATCGGATACATCCGATGATTGTGTATAGCCTTCCAATGTGTCCACTAAGACCCCATTTTATGCCTATAGTTCTCCTACAGATCGCCAAACACTGATGTACCTTGTTGATTCTATCCTCTATCCTTCACAGCCTCCTTAGCTCTTCTACACAAGTAACTTGGATCATTTTACCTTAGAAGTATTACGAAAATGCCATCCTGTGGTGTACCGCGAAATAGCCTTTTCCTAATAGTTATATCGTACATCTCGCAGCTTATCCATATGTTCCTTAGCATGTACTTGATCCAGTTACAGAGCACCCGGTCAACATAAAACTGGTCTAAGGATTGGATAAGAGTATCAGTGTGCACGTTAATGATGGCGCCTTCGTGTATACAGTTTGCTATCGAAAGATTCATCTATGTAGTAGAAAACTTCGTTTAACGCGGTTTCCACCTATATCTGGTATACTGTTCTTAACCATACTATCGACTATCCGTTCCAAGGTTTTAAGCAGGACGGACGTAGGGCTTATCGGTCGAATTTAATTGGCACCAAGGTTGGTGCCAATGGCGGAGGATCTTAAATACTGGAAAAATAAGCTGAACGTTTCGAAAAAAAGGTTTTTTTCATAAAGCACATTAACAGCTTTACTTTAATATACCCAAAGTATCGAGTGATCGAAAATGTTTTTAAATTTTACATGTTGAAAAATGACTACAAGCAAGAAGATGCGAATATGATACGAATTCTTATTGCTTAGAAGAAAAAATTATTGCGGCAACAATCATATTCGTATTGCGGAAGATACTTCCTTCGGAAGAGTTTGTGAGGCCAGGGCGGTACTCCTAAGCAATACGAAAGCAATACTCTTGGAAGACAAAAAATAGATATTGCTAGATAACACTATGCGACAAAAATAAATACCTGGGAAGTGATACTATTTTTCTGAAAGTTGGATCCGAGTAGAACAAGAATCTGTATTTGAAATTTCCAAAACACCTCCAAAATCTTGAGATACCGGTTTTTCATATCTTTAGGCACTTAAAAGCCAATAACTTACTTGAATCTCAATTTTAATGTTTATTTTAGAGTAAAACGCAACTTTGTTTTTAAAAATCCGTTAGCAATTGACGACTTTATTGATATTTTTCTTAATACAAAATTGTTCTAAAACTGATTTTCTGAAAATTGGTTGAGATTCAAGTAAGTTATTGGCTTTTAAAGATATGAAAACCCGTTTTTTACCAGTATCTCAAGATTTTGAAGGTGTTTTGGAAATTTTAAAAACGGATTCTTGCTTTACTCGGATCCACTTTTCAGAAAAATAGTATCACTTCCCAGGTATTTCGATTTTCATTTATTTTGTCTCACTGTGTAATCAGCAGGGTGAAAATAAGAAGATATCATCAGATGATTTTATTAAGGATAAATAAAGATATTACTAGATTATCTTTATTTTTTCAAAAACGTGTACTATAATAATTATTATAATAAAAAAATGTTTCAACATTTATATTTTTAATAAATATTTTGAAGTTTGGAGTATTGCTATAATAACTTCCGTATGATAATCTAGAGGTACAATACACTTTTGTGTTTATTGCTGAATTTTCTTTTAAATAAATAAAAAATCGATATTGCACAAATATTGCTTTGATAAAACGAAGTTATTGCTTTCATATCTTCATGGACGATATCTTCCAAATGTTTGTAGGAAACAAACTTCGTAATATTTCTTATGTCACAGTTGGAAGTAAGTATATTTTTCGTAAGGTACAGTGCCAGAGCATTTTAGATATTCTACAAGTGGTTATAGTGCACCACTTGAGTTTACATTTTTTTATACCCTCCACCACCATCAGTGGTGATAGAGGGTATATATAAGTTTGTCGTTCCATGTGTAACACCAAGAAATATTCATCTAAGACCCAACAAAGTATATATATTTTGGGTCCTTATGAAATTCTGAGTCGATTTAGCTATGTCCGTCTGTCTGTCTGTATAAAACACGCTCACGTTAAAACTAAGCAAAGTAAATCAAAATTCACCCAAAATATTTGTTATTATCCTAAGCAGTTTGGTATTGAAAATCAGCAAAATCGGTTCAAAACGTAAAAAGTTATGAGTAAAAATTTCAGACTACCTCGAAAAATTTACGTTTTTTTCCTAATTCTTTTGAAGTTTTCTCAGAAACTACCAATAATATTTCGATGAATTTTGTCACACATTTTTTTAGGGCAGTGATCAATTATGTTCAAAATCTTTACAGTCGATCCAATATTTCCCATAGCCCCCATACAAAGGCATATATTCCCGAAAATTAGTTTATCGTTAATAAGTCCCTCAAATATATCGGTATCAACACAAAATTTTCTACATGCAAAACCCCAGAACTGCCCGTCTGGCACATTCGCCAAATATATGTAATGCTTGTGATGTAGAACAAAATTTGTTTAAAATATAGAAAAAATCAATAATAATTTGTTTTAATTTTTTGTTATACCCACCATCAAAAAAGATGGGGGGTATATTGATTTTGTCATTCCGTTTGTAACACATCGAAATATTGATCATAGACCCACAAAATTATATATATTCTGGGTCCTCATTAAATTCTAAGACGATCTAGCCATGTCTGTCCGTCCGTCCGTCTGTCTGTCTGTCTGTTGAAAGCACGATAGAGTCCGAATGGAAAGAGCTAGAGGGTTGAAATTTCACATAAATATTTCTTATAGGTAAGGTTTGTTTGGTATTGGAAATGGGGAATATCGGTCCACGTTTTCGGATAGCCCCCATACAAGTGGCCCCTCGAAAAGCAGCTTTAACAGCCATAACTTGTTTAAAAATACGAATATAGCGATGAAATTCGCCATAAGTAAGTTTCTTATGATCCAAAATCACTATGCAAAATTTTATGAGGATCGGTTCATAATTGACCCTACCCCCCATATAAGGTTCCCTTCAGAAAATAACTTTAACGCTCATTACTGGCTTAAAAATACTAGTATATAGATGAAATTTGACATAAGTAAGTTTCATACGAGTCAAAATCTATCTAAAAGATGTTATGAGGATCGATCCATGATTGACCCTACCCCCCATATAAGGTCTCCTTCAGAAAATGACTGCAACGCTCATTAATGGTTTAAAAATACGAGTGTAGCGATGAAATTCGACACAAGTAAATTTAATACGAACCAAATTCTGTCTACCAAATTTTATGAGGATCGACCCATAATTGACCCTACCTCCCTATATAAGATCCCCTTCAGAAAATTACTTTAACGCTTATAACTGGCCTAAATATACGAGTATATAGATGAAATTTGACATAAGTAAGTTTCGTTCGAGTCAATCGAGGTTTGATGGTGGGTATATAAGACTCGGCAATGCCGAATATAACACTCTTACTTGTTAAGTTATGTGAAATAAACAATAAATATCTGGTTTATTATACTTTGTTTAATGAATTAAAATATAAAACAGCCCCCACCTCTTGGTGTATTTACCCCATGGATGGGGCGGTATCGCCGTTTTTGGTCAGTTCAGAAGGTATACTTATGAAAATCACTTAATACCACTTAATTCGTTATTAGATGATTATATCCGTATAAAATTTAAAATGAGTATATTCTGTGTATAGATAAATCATTCTATTAAAATGTTTTCAAACTGGCCTATTAATATAAATTTATCTGGACCTAATTAAAATTAGTTAGTTAGTTAATTAAAATTAGTGCATAAATGTTGGTACCCTCAATACAGAAACAACAATTTTGCCAAGTTATCTAAAGATTAGCGCTTGTATTTATAAAAAAATCTTATTTTGCTTTTAATGCACTCAATAGTTAAAGCACACTTTAGCCTTAAAAACCATTAATAAAATTGTGATATTCATAAACAAATAATAAACGTATATTAACTATTGTGCTGATTTATGTTTAAGTTGGCAGCACTGTACAATATGGCTGTCATTTTATGTGTTAGTGTTGCGTACAATTAGGATAAAATATTCGTTGATTCGGTTTTCTTAATTTCATATTTTTGTTTATAATAGATTTTTGACAATAAAAACAAACTTTTAAGAAAAATAAATATATATATGGCTTTAATAACTGTCTATTTAGTTCAGATGTATAAATATAACATATAATTTCTAATTATTATTAGAAGTATCCGAATAACGGATATTTTGCGACAAAATATACATCACTATGACATATTTTCTTATTTTTACTTATTTTCCTTGTAATTTTTGATAAATTTTTGCAAATTTCTTTGATATTTGACTAATTTTAATGCCGGCGAATATATTTTGCATTAGTATAACACTAATCAATATAATTTACATGGTTAATTACTTTATGGCATTATATTTAACCAACAAACTTTGAAAAAGCCAAATCAAATGATTTTGTCCATCATTTGGTTGACAGACGGGCATTTCCAAATTACCTAAAAATAGTGCTGGACAATTGGAATATTGTCAAATATTCATGCATTAATCCAATAATGCCTAGATTTGAGTTTTTTCCTCAAAATATAATCGTTTAAAAATTTTCTGGGATTTTATTTACAAATTTGTAAACGTTAAAATTAGCATTTTTAGATTTTATTTTAAAAGAAACCATAATAACCGCAATCAACCTAAAATTACCGGAAAAATCTTTATCTGAGAAAAAAATTGTTAAAAATCAAGTTATTGTTGGCTTAAAGAAGGGTCGAGCCTACAATAAAATTCTTCTAATTGTCAATGGTTTATTGAAGGTGTTTTAAGCTATTTCACGTTTATAAATACGATTTTCCTGAATTTTGTCTAAAATTGTTTAATTAACCTAAAATAAGTTTTTATAAATACAGCCGTAGATAGTTAAATGGGTTTTAAAAAAAGTAGCTTGCTGGCGGAGGGTATTTAAGATTCGGAATAGCCGAATATAGCACTCTAACTTGTTTATAGTTAAATATTTGAGTTACGGCCAGTTAATTGAAATAAATTATGATATTTTTAGTTTTATTTTTAAAACATTTGGATAATTAAAATTGAAATTAACGAAAAAAGAATTTGCAGACCAGTGTATTTATCTGATTTTAAACATTGTAAATAATAATTTATTAAAAATTATAAAGGGGCATTAGAACAGGAAAATAAGGGTTTTCCTGTGGAATTTTAGATAGCTTAATGAAAATTGACACATAGCGAATATCTCGTTTATTATGCATCGTACGCGTTTTGATGTTATTATAATTTCTATAGAGAATTGAATTTCCTACATTTTGGTTGGGGAATATTTTCACATAACATTAGTTGTTTTCAAGTTATAGTGCATTATTTTTTCATTTCAAATCTTAATATTTTTAACTCCAAGATATTTTCGGTGACTTTTAATTCTTACTAATTATGCTAAGGTGAATATATGTGCTCTGAAATCCCCCCAGATTGCTCATTTTTCTGGGGTACATGTTAAAAATGTAAATTTTTTGTTCGAAATGTTTTGAAATTACCAAAAAAAAATAAATCCAATAAATATAATTACAATTATAAAAAATAGTTCAGAAACTAAAAGCAACTAACTTAAAATAGGTATTAATTTAAAAATATCTTCCTCAAGTCATTATGTATTAGTACATATACTAACTAAATTTAATTTACTTCCTTTCTTTTGACTACAAAACATTTAGTATATGTTTTAGTTTTTTAACTTATCGACTTAGTCAAGAGATTAAATATCTAATCCACCGCTAATCCTTATACTAAAGTTAGTATACATCCGCCAAATAGTCAAGAACGCCTTCACTTTGGTACAGGTATACAAAAAAATATAGGTCAAGCTGATAGTTGTTTTTTTTTTTTATTATACTACCTGTCATAAAATTTGCACAAATTTTGAATAAAAATTCAGCGTAAAAAACACTAAAGAGGTACCCTTTTTTTGTATATTTTTTAAAGAAATCATAAAAAATTAATTTGCACATACATATGTACAAGAAGAGGTATATGCAAATTGGATTTTATATTACATTAAGAGTGTTTTATGTTGGTACATGCTAAAATATTTAAATATTCTTTAGTAAATTTCTAGGAATTTTTTAGTAATTTTATGTTTCCCATTCAATGGTAGTAATGTTGTAAATGTGTATTTTCTAATACATGTTGATATTAGTTAGACTGTTTTAAACCATTTTAATTTTGCACTGCGCTGAAAGAGTGTCGCTCAAATGATTCCATTCGTTTGATTTTTGGAATTAGCTTTAAGTAATGGTTACAAAACTAGATTTATTCCTATCCCGACAAGAGGATTTTGATTACCGAAAAAATATTTACAGTTTGATTTGTATTACAGGCCCAACAACCTGGTAACCAGTTGTATTTACTCAACAACATACATTTCAATGACAGCTACATACCCTCTGCATTACTTATAAGTAGTCTACTAATGACTTTGTTTTTTCAGTGATAATTGCCGATGGGTAACGTAAGATAAGGAATATTTCAAGATCGATATATCTGGATCCAAGTACAAACTAATAGTTTTGTTGGACAACCACTTTGCTAATATAATTTATCAAAGTTGAGGAATGCGGAAAGTTGTTGGAGTGGTACTACTTGATATTTCATTTATTAAACATTCCATTATATCTTTAAAAGTTGTTTACCCATTTATATCCGTGATCTATGCTGACGGAACTATTGACTACTTTAGTAGTTAATACTAAAATGTTAAACTTTAAAGTTAGTCAACATCAACTAATACACATACACACATACATATACATATTTTCTAACATTTTAAATAATTACTTTTTATTTGCACTCAAAAAAATGAAGATATCAGGTCAAAAAATTTCCTCAAGAGCAGATGCTAATTTTATTTCTTTGTAAATTTAAAGTCCTAAGTTTTTTTTCGCTGTCCTTCCAAATTGCTCTAATTACTAAAGAGTTTTCTAAAAAAGTCATTTTATTGTAAAATTCTGGGAATTTGCAAAAAAAAACATAAAGTAATAAAATAATATTTCATTGACATTTATGAGTTTTAAGGCAAATGTAATAAAATCGGTTCATTTTTAAAATGTGCGCTCAGGTACTCAAGCGATTACCTGGCCCATACACTTTCAAACAAACCAAGCCAAGCTACTGATTTTGTGAATAGAAACTACTAAAGTTAGTACAACCTTTAGTATATGTACTAACTTTAGTTGCGGTGGATTAAATACTTAATCCCTTTACTAGGGGTTTTAATCCATTTAGTGAATAACTAAAAAACTTATACTAAAAGTACCATTAAAAAGAGGAAGTATTTAGGGGAACAAAACATAAAACAAAAAACTAAAACAAATGTAACAGTTTATTTGAATAATCAGTCATACAATGCAGCATCTCTTGTATTATGAGAATTTTTATAAAATTCCCACGTTTGATCAATTCAGATGACCCCTCTGATGATGATGAGTAATTATTTATCTGTAATTACACCCACCTTACCTACATACATCTCAGTGAAACTATTCACAATGTTAATATTTGAATATCAAAATGTCATGTCATCTGTAACAAAACTTTTTCAACTTCCCATTACATTTCATCTTTTTACTACGAGTATGATTAATAATGATCATGTCCTTTTCATTAAACATTGCATCACGCAACTTTTATTGTTTCATCAAAAATTCCCATGCAGTGTGTGATCAAATTACTTGGTAAAATAAACGCTAGTTAGGCTTAAATGAAGGTGGTGGATTTTTCAAAATTGAACATCAAATATTCACCCACTTTAGCAGCGTTTTTATATTAAACAAGAAGGAGTGATGCGAACCACCCTTGGTTTAATTCGAGTCTTGAGGGTGCTTTATATTTGAAACTTCAATTTGATACAATTATAATTCTAATAAGACCCTTTTGTAAGTTTTTTATTGTTCTATGATTAGTATTTTTAAATATCATGTCAAGCGTTTTATTGACCAAAGTTCAAATAGCATTCATTCTAATATTTTTAAGAGTGAAAGTATTTTGAAATATTTTTAACTTCTATAACAAATTATAAACCACATGTATGTGAATATCACGGCTCATAACTTTAGACGAACCGATTGGAAAAGTTTATAATGTATATATTATAATGTATACTGGTCATATAGAAAGTTTATATACAATTATCGAACGTTTATATACAATTATCGAATATATCTTGAACTTTGAAACACTTATTCCAGATAGAACGTAACGTTTAAACGGAACATTAGAACAAATACTCGTAGGAATCCGCTGCTATACGGTTGACTCTAAACTGAGTTTATATATTTAAGACCCAGAAACTGAAATATACTACCGTTTATTAACAACCAGAAGGCTGTTATATCAGGTGATAAAATTAAACCTAAGACCGTTTTGGATTGTAAGAAAACATTAACCGAATTTTATCTGAGATGTAAGGTTTTTATAATATGCCTACCACATCACTCGAGAGTAAGTAATCGGCAACGACAGATCGAATGTACTATCTAACGAACGTAAAACTTAAAATTATGGGTGAGTAATCATGGAATAATGATATGGTTGGTAGAACCACAAAGATCCTATGGGTGATCCTACAGAAGGCTTTTAGTGGAATTTAATTTTGGAGTAACATTCTTAGATTTGTCAAGGCTGGTATGATTTATATTAAAGTTATAGTAGTTAGTTAGTAGTGATATCACTCCTTTTCAAAAATTAGTTTGTGATAACTATTAGTCGTTGAGATTTTAATATAAATCAATAGAATACCTTACATAATTATTTAATCGCAAGATATGTACTATGTTCATAAGTCTATATCACTCCTCATTGAGTGATTCCTAAAAGATCAAAGATATCCTCATATTATTTTATGTATTATAACAATATGAGGATATCTGGAATAATAATATAGTTGGTAGAACCACAAAGATTCTATGGGGTGATCCTACAGAAAAGCCTCCTCGAAATGAGCAAGTCTGAGATTAGTATGATGATACGTATTCTGAGTGGATCTGCAGCACGTTATTTTTGCCATTGTAAAAGTTTAGAAATTAGGTCTAAATATCTAGGGAGTATTATTATTCCGGATATAACAGTTCACACGAACACTGGAAGATTCGTAGGAATTACGTTCTAGAAACTGAGTTTCTGAATATCGGACGATAATATATTCAGTGAATATAAGGTTCTTGTTTTTACCAACAAACATTTTCCGTGAAAAGGACCGCATAGCAATCCCGATAGTGGTGAATAAGGGGGGTTATAATAAAACTATCGTAAGCCGATCACATTAGAGATGTAATGAAAAGCTAAACTAATATTAGCATTTGGATAACAATGCGATTAGCCCTGCTGACTTACCGCCGTTAAGAAGTCAGTTTGCAGCCGACAAATCACAAATCGAGTAATCGATTCCAAATTGTTAATCGATGGCAATAAACTATTATTTTTTAAAAAGTGCTTAAAAATGGAAACTCGGATTGAGAAAATTTACGAAAATCTCCAATTAGGATTCATATGTGTTATATTTCATTTAGAAGTTCTCCGCTTCTAAAATCTCCAATTTTTATATATAAAAAGTACTAGATAATGGTTCAATCATGGAATTGAGAAAAATTAAAAAAATCTCTAATTAGGATTTATATGTGTTATATTTCATTTAGAAGTTGTCCGCTTCTAAAATCCCCAACTTATCTATATCCACATACATATTACAAATACTAGATAATATGTCAATAATTGGCATTAGAGCAGACATAGGCAGGGAGTGATAAACTAGCTCTCCAACTTGTGATAACTTAAATACAGGTGATATCAAATAAGCTCTTTGCCTATCTCTACAATTTCAATATAAATCCTCAAAACATTATTTAAAAATATGTTTTATTAAGTGTAAGAATTAAATATCACCTTGCTAAATATTTTATAATTTCAGTTTAACTTACTAATTTCAGATTGAACTAACTCCAGAAATGTTCTTAATATGTATGTGTCTTAAGTAATTTGCATATCTATACAAGAAAACATCTTAAAATTCCATCTTAATTCCAAAGAAGTACTTTATTAATATAAATCTTTTTAAATTCAAATTGAATTTGCAGTGCAAAATTAAAATCCTGTTCTGGCATGATCTCCACGCCATGTCTTCTAAATGCGATAGCCTTTAAAACGAAAAATATGTAGAATTTATTTAGTATTAAATATATCTTTAACAAATTCGTTGATTTAAATTGTAATACTTAATCGGGAGATTTATGACGATTAAATATGGCGAAAGTTAAGCATTTCGTTTTAATACCAGCACCAACCGCTACACGGATCTTCTAAGGCATGCGTTGACGCACACTCAGAGTATGAGCAGCTTAAGCTCATGGATCTAGCAACTAGCCGGTGTATATCCATTCTAAGTTGGACTTACAGGTTTGTAGTAGTTAAACGTTTGCTACAAAATCTTTGCTAACGATCGGCTCAGAGCTACATATGTTAGTTAGTAAGACAAGTAAGAAGGCTTTTAGTGGAATTTCATTTTGGAGTAGCATTCTGAGATTTGTCAAGGCTGGCAGGCTTTATATTAAAGTTATAGTAGTTAGTTAGTAGTGATATCACTCCTTTTCAAAAAAATAGTTTGTGATATTAGTCGCTGAGATTTTAATATAAATCAATAGAATACATTACATAATTATTTAAGCTCTAGATATGTACTATGTTCATAAGTCTTTATCACTCCCCATTGAGTGATCCCTAAAAGATAAAAGATATCCTCATATTATTTTTAGTATTAGTAAACTAAGTATCTGTTTAATTATATTTATAACAAAAGTAATATTAATTTTAAAACTGCCGACGGCAATTTTATTGAGTAATTATATAAAATCGTTAGAATTAAAATAAATACTATTGCATGCATCACATTTTCTAACAAGGGACTAAAAAATTGTAATTTTTAGATATATTAAAAAATATGCGAAAAATGCTCCTGAATATTGCATTAGACGTATGAATCGAATTTTTAATGAAATATTACTTTTCATCTACTCATTTTATAAAATATGTATGTAAAATCATTTTATGTATTTCCAGAATCGACAGATTTCGAAATAACAAGTATTGAAGTATACATACGAAATATATTTTATATTGCTTTTTCAATACTTTGTTAAATTTGACTAGTTTTGACTGTGAAGAAATAGCACATTGAAATATGATACTTTAAAAAAATTCTCAGGAAGGCATTTTTGGCAACGATCTATATTTTTCCTTACTGCAATAAAACGAAATACTAAATATGTTAATATTTTTATAAACCTTTGATAAAAATTAAAAGATTTTATATGAGGCAGAAACTGATCGTAGTATTTAACAATTCTTAAAGTTTTTCTTGTTACCGATAGATTCTTTCGCATTCTATTGTACGCTCATGTCCCTGTAAGGAGCGTACAATAGAGTGCGAAAGAATCTTTTCAAAAAAATTGTTTTTTATTTTTCTCGTATGAAGTAGAAAGTGGTCCACGGGACACCCTAATATACATACATACATATGTTTGTATGTATGTATGTATATGAGCGTTCTATTCCATTTTCAATGGAATATAAGTGATGTCAATGGTAAGGAAATCCTATGGATCGAAGTACCGTATTAAAAAACCCGAAACAATTGAATGTTTCTTTCGACACTTGAAAATAAAGTTAAGTCCAGGGTACATTGGACACTGTATTCTCATGCCTAGAACATTACCAGTTTATAACTCCTTAATATTTACAGCATCCATAGATATGGATGGAATATCATTATCTACCATGCGCTTATGAATAAATATACAACAATTAGTTTTACGGGATTTGGAATCGACTATATTAGCACGACCTTATTCAGAAATTGTTACTAAGTTGTAGTTGAGCGATATGAAATATTGTATTTGGAAAGAACGGAGCCTTGCGGTTCACCTAAATTTATCTTGCATCCGTTTAATGAAATCCCTTCAATAACAACACATATAGTGTGATCTCCTTGAGATAGCTTGAAATAAATCGAGATAAATTATTACCAATACCAAATGCAATGAGTTTTGATAGAATTTTCGCATGCCAGACTCTATCGGATGCTTTGGACGCCACCTCTATAAGAAAGCTAGAAATTAATCGAGAGAATTTAACACTAATACAAATGCAATTATTCAGAGCCGACACTTTACTTTCGACAAAGTGATGAAAAATATAATACCACCTTTCCGTTAGGAAGGCTAATGAGTATCCCGTAGATTTTCCACTATAAAACCCATACTGTCGTAACATTAATTGTCGTTTGCAACCATCCAACTGCAGGAATTTTGCAGGCGTGTTATATAATTGTGAAAAGACTGGCTAATGGACGAGCTAGATTTGAAGAGCACTACTTCAATACCAGTGTGGATATGAGATCTGGTGCTGGAGCCCTATTTATCCGCTAAATTATTTAATCGTCAAACGTTCAAAAGAATATATTTTTAACAGTAACTGTTAGTTTCGAACTCGTGCAGTAGTTGATCGCTTTCTGGCTAACAAAGATTACTGTTTACTGATTCAAACATATAGCACCTCTTCTGTAAAATGCATTCCAAACTTTAAGTAGGTGTTGTGAATGTATTGTATTAATTCAAACTTGAATGGACTACCACTTTCAAAAATAATAATTTTACAATTATGTTTTCTAATTATAATGGAACATTTGTATAGAAATATCACATTGAATTACAGAAGTCTGCATAATATTCCCGAATTTATACTTTTAGCATAGATGTTGACAAAATCTATGTTGTTTTAAGGATAAAAGCAGTAATAGTTATTTAGCTTCGATTAAGACGTTTTAAATTGATCAATTTATGGTTATTAATCAATAAATTATAATTTCAGATGTAGAAATATGCATAAGAGAAATGTTATTATCTTAAAAACCCACAATTGTCCTTATAAAAATAATTTTCAGTTAAAAATATTTGATCAGCATACAAATATTCTTATTCCTACATACATATGTATGCATGTATGCCTGTATGTAAATAAATTGGATAACCCCAACCAAAAATTGATATTTCAATTCAAAGAATACAAATATTTAATTCCTAGTAAAAATCATATTTAACTAACTATGAATGTCAGTAAAAAAGAGAGCAATTAACATAAAACAATGCATGATTACTAAATATAATACTTGAACTAGTTTAACAAAGAGAACTATATCACAAAAACAATACAAGCGAAACATAATTAGAGCATCCCCAGAAAAAAGGGACAATCTTTGAATTACCTGTAATGTGCAAAAGAAATTTCCAAAATATGGAAACATTTAATAATGGCAATGCCATAAAATCAATGCTTACACACACTCGATTTTCTTATGATGCACAAAGAGACAAATGTCGTGTTCGTTCATTAAAGCAAAGAATCGAGAGTAACAAAACAGGTAAACCACCATAAAGAGATGTCATAAAACATGAAACTCAATGAAAGGATGATATTTGCAAACACCAATTAACAAAGGATCTCACAAGAGAGCAAATAATTGTATGCGTGTGTACCAGCAAGGGTGTTGCAAGGCAAGAGAGAGTGCAAGAAAGAGAGAAAGCACACCCTTTTTGGCAAAAAACGAACCAATGAACGTTGTTAGAAGAGGTAGGTAAACGGGGATGATCGAATTTATGATGTTTGATGAATGATGCTCTAACAATGAGCGAATTTGCGCACAAGGACTATTAAAGGACGAGTCGGGTGGTGAGTTAGCATCACAAACAATTCAGATCTCATAGAGTAAACACACATACAACAGCTCACTAACAAACAAAGCTAAAAAATTAAAAAAAAAAACTTAAAAATCATAGTGAATTGAAATATATTTACGATACTTTATAAAAACACAAATTAGAATTTGTTATAAACAAATTCGTTACACAAACATTAAAGGATTAACTATCATCATTAACAACCACATATATATCAGCAACATGCAAACCTCAGAAGGATCTCCTGATATCATGGAACAAAAATACAACTCCGTCAGATTATCTCCAGCTCAATCAAGTAAGTATTCTCAAATTAGCCAAAGTAATCTTAATTACATACTTTAGCCAAGAAAAAGAACAATCATACGCCCCTCAAAAGCTATGAGTGCAGACTTACAAATGGCACAAAGTATATAATTTCCGCCTTAAAACCACCCGCTGGTTTTTAATAACTACTTCCCCTAAATAATATTTGCAAAACCATACTAATAATTATTTTCCCTTCTTTTTATTTTAGGTCGCATTCTTTACCATGTGCCTTGCAAAGTTTGCCGTGATCACAGTTCGGGCAAACATTACGGCATTTATGCCTGTGATGGCTGTGCTGGATTCTTTAAACGCTCCATTCGTCGTTCCCGTCAATATGTATGTAAATCACAAAAACAAGGACTCTGTGTAGTGGACAAAACACATCGCAATCAATGTCGCGCTTGCCGTTTACGCAAATGCTTTGAAGTTGGCATGAATAAGGATGCTGTGCAACATGAACGTGGTCCCCGCAATTCAACTTTACGCCGTCATATGGCCATGTATAAAGATGCCATGATGGGTGGCCCTGAAATGCCTCAAATTCCCACTGAACTTCTCATGAACACAGCTGCCTTGACTGGCTTCCCCGGATTACCAATGCCCATTCCCGGCTCTCATCATTTACATCCCAGTTTGGCTGGTGCCTTCCAACCACCCGTTTTGGATCTCTCCGTTTCACGTGTACCTCATCATCCACATCATCAGCCTCATCCCGGTTTCTTTGCACCCAGCGCTGCTTATATGAATGCCTTGGCTGCCACCCGTGTCTTGCCACCCACTCCACCACTAATGGCTGCCGAACACATCAAGGAAACTGCAGCTGAACATCTTTTCAAGAATGTTAACTGGATTAAGAACATGCGTTCATTCACAGAATTGCCAATGCCCGATCAATTGCAACTTCTTGAGGATTCCTGGAAAGAATTCTTCATCTTGGCTATGGCTCAATATCTCATGCCAATGAACTTCACTCAACTGCTCTTCATCTATGAATCCGAGAACACCAATCGTGATATCACCGCTTTGGTTTCACGTGAAGTTCATGCCTTCCAAGAAGTACTCAACCAGTTGTGTCATCTCAACATTGACAGCAATGAATATGAATACATCAGAGCCATCACACTTTTCCGTAAATCCATGTCCTCATCTTCCGATGATCTCATCAACTCTTCCTTGAGCAACAGCAATGGTAGTCCCAATTCCAGTGTATCTGCCGAATCTCGTGGTCTTATCGAAAACAATCGTGTTGCTGCTTTACATGATGAAAGTCGTGCCGCCTTAATAACCTACATTGCTCGCACACATCCTACTCAGCCCATGCGCTTCCAAACCATCATGAGTGTTCTATCGCTGATGAATAAAGTTTCAGCTTTCGCCATTGAAGAATTGTTCTTCCGCAAGACTATTGGTGACATTACTATTGTCCGACTCATCTCGGATATGTACAGTCAACGTAAAATCTAATTCGCCATCGTTCAAATGCCGTCGGCATTAAATACCAGTGAAAAGGTGGGCACTTGAAGTACTCCCTTTGTTGATTGTTAAAGTGTTTTGGATAAAGTGTTAAGTTCTGGTAACTGTGATATTTGGACAATACTCAAAGTTTTGATGTGGATACACGCCATAGTTGTACGCGATCATGTTTAAATGATTTAATTGCCTTTTTTATATAAAAATCTCACATGAGCCTTGATCAATTTAATTAGAAAAAAAAAAACGAAAATACTGCCAAGTGATCTTACATACAAATACATCATTATATTGACATGTATTATAATTTTAGAATTAAACAATTATTAGTTTTAGCAAAAGTTACAAATTTTTGTTATAAGTTAAAGAAAATATTTTTCAGATTTGAGATTATTAAACTTAGTATAAATATAATATGTAAATATGTATAAAAATAGTTATTATAAAACAAATTGAAAAAAACAAATATAAAACATAAAGTTTTTAAAACATAAATACAAAACGCATTTCTTTATTTACTTTTACATTTCAGCTCAATTTTAATAATATGTCTCTTTATAAGAAGCTAAGATGTTTTTAAAGAATGGATATTGCAAGGATTCATTTTGACATTCGTTCTGAAATATACATTGCGTTGATCATCGATACTTTCAAAATGTATCTCCTAATTTAAAATATCTTCTTCAAATAAATCCAAAGTTAAACATTCTAAGTGTACTTAGAACGATTACAATGTTCTAGCATTTTTAACTTCTCGTTATCTAAATTAAATACATACTGTCAAAGTTTGGTTCAGATCCACCGATCCGGCGGAAGTTATAAGAAAAAAATTGCATAGCATACCCATTCAGATATTAAAAATTTTAATATTTAAGAACTTCTTCCGAAAATCTGAGTTCTTTTACATAATTTGTTTTTACGTTTTTATATTTAATTGCACACAAAAAACAGATCGATTGGAAATTGGTTACCATGATAAATATTTAGTTAAATTAATTAAAATTGTATAAATGTTATTGAAAAACTGTATAATTAACTGATTTTCTATATTCAGAATTAAAAAATCATAATATTAATCGAATTGTGGTTGTAACAATTTCCAAATCAATAATTTGAACTGAATTCTATTGGTTATTAAATTCATTTGTGAATTCAGTAAATGCAGCCGACTTTTATTTAGGATTAAAATGTAAGAACATCAAATATTAGTCTCTGTAACCGAAAAACAGTGGAAAGTAAAAAATATTGACCACTGCAACCAATTATCAACTGATAAAATTATTTAAAATTTATTTTGTGTTATTTTTCTATAATTTTACAGCAGCGGAAAAGCGTGGAATGGTAGTGTTCCTTTGGAAATGTTGGACGGAATTAAGAGCAAAATCCCTGGCACATAAACATTGCTTTTACCATCAAAATTTCAGAACTAGAGAAGAAAAGTGACTATTTTCTAATAATAAGTTTTGTAAGTTTGTAAATATACATACATTTTTATATTTTATTGTAATTATTTTAAACAAAATAAAATATATTTTCAAATAAACATAATCCACAAATTGTTTTAATAAATAATATTTCAGTTCCAAGTACCGATAATTTCAATCCAGATTATCGAATAATAATTTAAAATAGTTGTGTACACCGTACATTCAGTAACAGGAACCGAATTTTACAGTAGTTACAATCGAATTATGGGATAGTTGTGAGAACCGACTGAATTCGATTGGAAACAAATTCGGTTATCACAACAAATCTGTTTTCTCTGTGTGCCTTCTATTCATACATATTGTGTGGAAATCAGATCAGTCGGTCCTTTTAAAATTTATAAGAAACAAGTAAGAGTGCCGAATAAGCTATGCCTAATCTTATATACCCACCATCACATCAAAACCTATAAATTGATTAATTTTGGAAGGTGGTCCTATTTATAGTTCTTTATGAATTCATCATTTCGTTATTTGTAGTACTGATGTTATAAAAATCAGTGGAATTTTCGGACTAGGGACTTTAATGAGGGCTTGGGTCAATTATTGACCGAGATCTTCCAATTTAAAAGATTGATTGAATTTCGAAAGATGGACCTCTAAATTTTATTATCATATTTAAACAGATTTTTTAAAATGATTTTTTGAGTATAAATTATCTATAAATGAGGTATGATCATTTGTAGACCACTTTTCATAGGATTTGGTAAAATAATTTTGGTTCCTATAAAATTTGTTTATGGTAAATTTCATTTCATAAAATTAACATTTTAAGCGTTAAAGTAATTTTCCTAGGGGGCCATATACTGGGCCAATAATTGACTGACCCTTATAAAATATGGCTTTGGTTTCAATAAGACTTGTTTAGATATCATTTTTGAAAGGTAACCCCATGGCTTGGATCCAATATAGCCCGATATTCATTTTAGTTCCTATTAAACCAGTTCATTTTACTCTATACCGGTATTTTTAAACCAATTATGATCGTTAAAGTCATGTACTGAGGGGTATTTTTTATTGGTGATAGGGCCAATTATGGAATTATCCTCATAACATTTAATAAAATAATTTGGCTTTCTTATGTCGAGTTTCATCGTTATATGAATATGCTTCTTAAAGACAGGTATGACCGCTAAAGTCATTTTCTGAAGGAACCTGATATTGCGGTAGGTATTTTTATGCCTGTTATTTATGTGCATTAAAGTAATTTTCTGGGGCGATAGGGTCAATTATGGCGAAAATAATTTTTGTTCCTATAAAACTTGTTTATATGGAATTGCATAGCTATATATTTTTCTTAAACCAGTTATGAGGGGTAGGGTCAGTTATGGGCCGATCCTTATAAAATTTTACAAAGAGACTAAGGGCTTATAATATATGCTTATGCCGAATTTCACCGCTATAGATATATGATTATGCTATAGATGCTTCATTTAGACAGTTATGATGTTAAAGTAATTTTCTGAAGGGGACCTTATATGGGGTCTAGGCGGAATCGTGGGCCGATATTTCTTTGTCAATATTTTCTTCTGGCTTACTTAATTTCATTATTTGATTTTGATTGATTTCTCATTCCTTGGAATGGTTTGACATAGTCTGGTACCACGGAAACCGGTAGCCCACAGGGCAGAGTTTTAGACTCTGTTTTGTTACGGTTATATGATATATCCCTTCGGAGTGCACGTGGTGGCTGTAGTTTAAATCCAAATTCGCAGGAAGAGAATGTTGGTTAAAAGACTGATACACGGTAAAGTCTATATTTTAGGATAAGTTCGATGCTGTTGACGAGACAACAGATACCTCACAGAGGAGTAACTGTGGGACTAAGCGTTAAAAATTAGTTGGTGTCAAGTGTGTATGATACGGGATGGGTATAAAGGTATGCGGGCCTCACCCATCCTTATGCCTAGACTGACTTTGTCGGATGTTTTTCTCAATGATTGTGTCGGATGATTGAGAAGTGTGCTGGGTTGAATGGTAATGGATGTAAAGTATCTTATACAAGTGATACCATTGAATTTTCCTTCCTTGTCCGAGAATGTTCAGGGTTTACTCTGTTCATACTAAATTTACCATAGTGTGTTCTCTGTCAATAAGAACAAGTCCTGGCTTATTTGATGGATTCGTATTTCGGTAAACCGATTACGTCTCTAGATGCTGTTACCGAATCAACATGGGACATGTTTTTGCATCTCAGAAGTTAATCATCCAGGCAGCAATGGTCAGAGATTAGATAGCTGTTTAAAAATGAGGTATAAAATCCTTCCCATCTCTACTGATTACTCTATGATGATTCGAGAGTATTTATGTGGTTTGCTTAATTTAAATTCTGGGTTCGAGTGAGATCGCAGTTAAAATTCAATCCATCAGAGAGGTTGTCGGTTCATCTTCTAATCTGTTAAAATTGCAAAAATGTGGGAATAATTAATACCAAAGAATATATATTGCAAGAATGCGTTCAGTTCACTCTCAACGAGGTAATTTTGATTTTTGCACTTCCGGCGGAAATTTTAAATTTTTTGGAAAATAATCTAAGATTGATAAATGTTTTTGAAGGATTTTTGTCTAAATTTGAAGAAACTTCGTTGTCGAACAAATTCAAAAATTATAAGAATTGTAGTTTTAATGAACATTCATCGCAATTCATAAGCAATGAACCACATTAATTAACATTTAGATCCTAATAACATTAATATATTTTGTATTAAATAATCCAAAAACCTCTTACAAAAAAATCATCCCGCTTTTTAAGTAATTTAAATTATGAATATAAATTAGTTTCCCAAAAAATTAATAAAGATACAAGTATGGCAACAATAACAACAATCATCATCAACCATTATTAAAACAAAAAGAGCCTTCTAAGTGATGACTGAATAATGAGGATTTAACCAAAACATATTTATTTTCATGCATTATGGAATCAAGGATGTATATGTGGAATATTACAAATAACTAAATATTTGGCAAAGTAAAATGACAACAAAATTTACAGCAACAATAACAAAAAATAAATGATGAAATGAAAACAACAACAGAATGTATTACTAACCACCACCAATGCTACTGCTGCAACAAAAACAACAACACATTACAAAATACAACAAAAGGATGAACATACCGCACACTGTGAGCTCTGAGTCTATTAAAAGTCTAAAAGCAGATAATAAAGGGCCATTAGGACTTAAAAGGTCTCAACCCAGAAAAAACACATTTCAATTTTACCCATACATATTCACAATAAATCTTTGCAAGGATATGAGGACGTGTGTGTGTGTTCTCCAATGTTGTTGATGTGAGTTGATCACATTTAAGAGAGGCTAAGGAGAGTAAATTCTATTGAGCATCCTTTTTTATTAAATTTTAACGTACATATTGTGCTTGTATAGTCATCAGTGGTCTCATCCATGTCATCAGTATTGTTAAGGAATATTTAATTTTAAATCCCTGCAAGGCAAACGTACTTTCGGATTCACATTTAATAAATATATACAAAACTTACTGATGATTTTTAATACAGTGATGTTTTTGGAAATAGCACAAAAACTTGAATGTATTGAATTTATAACTGATTGTGACATAAACTTTCAGAAGACACAGGATCTGAATTACCTAAGTATGCGGTAATCGAGTAAAATTAATCGCAATTTTGCTTTTTGATCATAATTTCGATATCGAAATGTGTGTTCGAAAGTTTATTCGATTACGATATCTCGAATACCAGATGTGATGGAGAAATTCTGAGGTCAGATTCGAATCAGCTCAGTTCAATCCTTTAGAAAAGTAAACTTAGTCTCTGGGTTACAAATTTGATTCAAAATTCAGGACAAATCCAAGATATGATGTCTGCAATCTCAGGGTTTAGACTTTTTTTAAATTTTGTCGGCCTGTGTAATAATTTTAGTTGAAGTATTTTCGTGGGAATTTTGAAGTAAAAATATATCTTTTTATGAACTGTTCAAGAACCAGTGATCAGTGATTTTTCATGAACATGGGTTCCATAAGTAATTGCAACATGAAATGCTTCTCTTTTATGTTTGTTACAATCGATCTATAATTATAGTTAAAATATTTTGTATTACTAGAATTTTCAGTTCACTTAAAAACAAATAAACCGACAAACGGAGGGTCATAGCTGGATCGTTTTAGAATTTTGCTAATAATCAAAATATACATACATATCGCTCATAAACTGCAAGACTCTCATATTCTAAAAAATAATGTTTCGAGAAAAACGACTTTGAATGTTTTATGATGTTTTACAATTTCTTTAATTTTTAAAAAAATCATGATATTTTATAATTTCTTAAATAATTTTTAAAGAAATCATGGGACTTTAAAAATTAAACCAGATTTTCATAAATGATTTACATAGATATAATGATCTCTTCGCGAAGGGTGAGATGATGAAGATGACTATCTTGAAGCGATGCGAAGATGACCCATGCAGGCCGTACTGGATAGGGGCACCCATACCAGAGGGGCTCATGGCGAGCATTTACTAATCCCGCGGCGGTGATTTCAGGTCGCGGTGAATCGAATGCTACTGAGATCCGGGCTAGTTTGGCGGCGACACCGGGCCAGACTAATCCGCGAGCTACCGGCAATGAAACACCGGCAAGAAAGGAGGATGGGAAACCCAAATCCAATGAATGCCCAAAGAAAGCAACCCCTTTTTTGAGGTACTGTAGCTACACCTCCCCCCGCCAGTGAAGGAACTGCTCAGAGGGTGTAACACTTGACAACTATACTGATGGATCTAAGTCCACTACAGGCGTGGGCGGTGGTTTCTTTATCCTCCGCTTAAATAAGGCGGTGTGTTTTTGGCTAAACAACTACTGAAGCGTCTTATAGGCTAAAATCTCAGCTATAAATAGAGCAGTTAACTGGATGAGGTACTATAGCCATCCTAACAAGGCACTGTACTATAGGTGCGCATGCAAGAAGACAAAATCTTCCATACAATGACTGGCTGTTTTTTTACTTTTAAATAACATTAATGTTTTCTATTAAAACATTATTTAGGTTCATGTCCCGTTTGTGATAAAAACACTATAACATACCCAGTGCTAACATTACAGTCATTACTGTTCGCGTTAAGGGTTACCTTTTGCATTCACTTTAGGTGTTGTTGTTATTTTTCTAAACGCTGCCAGTTTATTTTCCTTTTTCTACATACATATAATGAAGTTTATTTATTTTAGTAGTAATTTTTTGGCAAATTTGTTTTTATAAAACTACAAAGTGTTCATATGCATTTGTAACAGTTTTTTTTTGCTGAACCTTCCCGCTCTCTCTCTCTCTCTCTCTTTTATACATATCTCTCCCTACCAAACATATTGCAACTGGAGTCATTGTTTATTCAGCTAACAGTCGTTCCTTTTTGAAAAATAAATCCTTTTTGACTGATAAAATTCTATTTGACTCAATGATTCTATTGTCAGAATTTTATCTGCTTCGGATTCATACCCCGATTTCTATGCGTACGTGTCTGTGATTGTAGTTGAGTAAAGAGTAGACCTTCGAAAAGTCACTAAAGTGAATTTCGTTCTTTTTTTCATTTTTAGCTCTTTAACTTTTAGAATTGAATTTTGTTGGGATTTATAAAAATACTCGCATATTTGATTGTACATATCGCATACAATTGTTCAGTCAGTCAATCAGTTAGTCAGTCAATCTGCATTCTACATGTACTCGTATTTACTTATGTATGTACTGGGGGAAAATGTATGTTTTTGTTTAATTTCATTCTTGTCCTTTCTTTTATTCATAATGGATTTAATCCAGTTTTGCATTCGTTGATGCGTAAATGTTATGTTAATTTATTTTTCATGTACATTTAAAATTTTTAATTAGTTTTAAATCAAACTAAATAACATCTGTTTTTTTTTCAAGAAATACTTAATTAAACATTTTCTGTGAGTACATATCGCAACTAGGAATCTTGACCCAAAGAATGTCAAACACAAATGTCAAATACACCATATTTGATATTATCTGTTACCCAAGATCCAAGCATTCGATTTCCAAATTCTAGATCTCGTCGTATTTCTAAGATCTTCAATACCACAAATGTATTCATATTTACTCTCTCTCTCTATCTCTTTTCGTTCTATATCTTCTTCTCTCCGTTAATATATGTCCAGATCATAATAAATCGACTAACTAAATAGAACCAAGTAAACTATAAAACTGCCCGTTAAACTAAACACTTAGTGAAGCAATATTTAAGCAAAATATAAGCTGAGTTAGTCCGAACTAAAAGCATACTTCGTTTAGGATATATTCTTCACTGATCGCAACAAAATAAATCTAATATACGCCCACTTATCTAAACTAATATTAGCATCTCTTTTACCTTAGACATCGGGGATTATAGTGGTCTCCGCTTGAAAAGTATGCCTCCTCAAGATAAGCTTTCAGCATTGCAAGCTTTACATTAAGCCAAACGATTTCATTTCTATAAACCTTAAAGTTAAACATCGAGCAACTGATGTTACTTAAAATTTTAAACCTGCCAGACAAGAAAAGAAACTGGGGATTACAGTGGCCCCTGCTTCAGATTTTTGCCTCCTCAAGACAAGCTGCCAGCATTGTAAGCTTTACCATAAGCCAAGTTGATTTCTCTTCTTTAAATCTTAAAGTTAAACATCGAGCAACTGATATGATTTAAAATTTTAAACCTGCTAGACGAAAAAGAAATCTATTGTCATCTGCTTTATATCCTAATGCCACTTAATACTGCAAATATCTCGCTCAACTTCTATTACAAGAATTGCTAATCAAAATCAGTCGGGTGGATTGTAATTGCAGTATTTTTAGCTTCACTATTGTTCCTTCAGGGATTTTCGTATTTAAGATCATTTTACTTATAGATTTTTTCGCAAGAAAATTTTTGAAATCCCTTGAAAATCTACTTCTTTCAATTTTAAGTAACAATTTGCTCTTGTTTTTGGTTTTCTTCCTTATGTTGCAATCAAAATCCATAAGATGATCATTTCAGTATGTGTGTGAGAGAGTGTGTTAAAAAAGTAAGTATCACAATAAGAGTACGTGATGGTTTTTGATGAGTGGACCTCCTGGAGGTGAGAAAAAAAGAATTGCATGAACAATAAACACTTATCTCTTGTAATGAAGTAAAGTTCAGTGGTTCTGATTTCAATTTCTTGCCACAGGGATTAGGATAAATATTCACAGTCTATACACGGGTTTATTATATTCCTCTTTGTCTGCTTTAGAAATGCCTTCAAATTGTCTTAAAGAATTTATACTAAATTTTGAATTGCCCGCATTTTTTTATTTTATAGATTTGTTTTTCATAACGATGAAATTCAAGTGTTAAATTTTAACTACCGTGTTGTGGTCGCAAAAAAAGGGATGATTAATTCAACAATGTCAATTCGACAATGTGACATGACTGGCGAAGATGAATGTGGATTGAATTCTTTTTTTAATATTTCTATAGTTAACAAGTGTTATTTGAGCTGTAACTAATGGTTTTTGAAGTTTTTTAGCTTTTATTCTTAAAGACGATTTAGTTACTACGAAATAGTAAGTATTTTCATACGAATATATGACATTGTTTACTTGATGTATTGATGCTTTAAGTCTATATCTTTTGTGCTTATGCAAGGACCACCATGTTATGAACAAAGTGTGTGTTCTTTTTCCATCTAACCCTTAGTTTTGTTGAGGAAATATTGAAAAGAACTTTTAGTAATAAGGTCATAATGATAACTAAAAAGCAATAGACAAAAATGTTTAAAATATATTGAATTTGTTATCCCGTTTATAAAATATCAGAATACTTGTCTTAGACCCGCAAAGCTTTATATCTTAGATCCCTATTAGATCTTAAAATGATTTCTGTTAAAAGCTCGACAGGATCCGAACTAAAAGTGCTAGTGGTTGAAATTTTCCACAAATATTTCCCTATAGCTTTTTAAATAACGATATCGGTGCAAAATTTTGCAAATCCTCTATATAAGTGAATCCTTGAAGCACTACTTATTAATATGTTGATTATCGTGGAGTAAACGTATATTTTTATGTAACTAGCAATTACATCGAGCATATTTGTTCATGGACAGTAAAAAACAGAAAATCTCTCTTTTTAAAATTCTATAGGAATCGCTACAAATAACTCTTCTTAGAGAAAATCTCTTATTTAATTCCATCGCAGTCCACCGGCAATCCTCAAACACTATCTGAAGCATTTATCGACAACAATTGACAACCACTGCTGGCTTCGGAGAGCCGTTCTAAATTTGCAAATTTATGACAAGAACCCGAAGTGGTCAAACACAGGACCACTTAAGGAACTTTTAGGTAACAAATTTCTTAAATAGTGGATGCCGAAAAATGTAGAAGCTCTTTGCTCAAATACTTGAGGTGTATAATCTCAGACCATCGCAGTTATCACACAATCCTCAAACATTATCTGAAGCATTCATCGACACCAATGGACAACCACACTTCTACAATGACCTGTGCTGATTCGGAAACAGAACATAGAGATGCATTTGATGGACAAAATGAAGAAGCTAAAACTTCAATCTTACTCCTGGTATGAACACTGTAAACCCCGAACAAACCTTGAAAAATGATGGAAATTTATCACAACTCAATCATACGACATATTCACAGAGAATAATCATATGACTTCAGCATACTTAAACATACGGGTAGGATCAGGGCTGTATACCCATTATGGGGTATAGTAATCCTTTGACATCAACTCATTTCCAATATTTTGCCTCGGAGTCACTTTTCTGACGGTTATAGGCCCAACCGACACCCATAGTAACAGATTATATATTTAGACCCCGAGTCAAAGACTACAACGAATTTCCAAAGAGTCTGCTGAGTATTTAAGTTTAGTAACAGATTATATATTTAGACCCCGAGTCAAAGACTCCAAGGTATTTCTAAATAGTCTGCTGAGTATTTAAGTTTATAATTCTGGCAGACTAGAGGTACTTGTAGTAGCTCTTTTCCTTCCACTGCAAAGCACCACAGGATGAGCTACAGACGACCCACCTCCGCATATTGTGCTTCCTAAGGAACTTTCAGGTGGCAATTTTAATTTTACTTTAAATGGTGGACACCGAACCATGTACAATCACTTTCCTGAAGTACTTAAGCTATCTAATATCAGACCATCGCAGTCCTCCGGCAATCATCAAACACTATCTAAAGCATTCATCGACAACAATAGACATCCACTGCTGGAATGATTCGGTGATTCGGAAATAGCAAATATAGACGTATTGAAAAATAGTCAACATTAATAAGCCGAGACTTCTTACTCATAGGGGACACACTGTGGTAAGTCGGGCATGAACAGAGTAAACTCCTAACAAACCTTGGCAAAGAAGGAAAATATATCGAAATTACAGGAGTAGGATAATGTACATGCATCCGCAATCCATCACATAACTCAATCATTTACGTATTCACAGATACGTCTCCAGCATACTTATATATACGGGTAGGATCAGATCCGTATACTCATCATTCTGTATCCTAATCCTTTGATCCGAATCCTTTGCATAATTCTTATAGGTTTCAACCACAGCCACTACGTGGATTCAGAATAGACTTCAACAGATCATATGGTTCTCTAGTCAGACCCTGTGTCAAAGAATCCAAGGCATGGAGTTTCGACAGACTTGAGCTACTGGAAGTATCTTCTTTCCTCCGGATTTGCCAGAACACCAAGATAAGAGCGATTCATATAGATAAGATGCCCTGGGGGATAAATTTATCACAATCGCTATGATCTATCTATACATTTAGCTTCCAAAAGTCAATTAGAAGCTCTTCCTCAATTTCTTTTAAATTTACATTTCTACCATCAAAAATCAAACAAGGTTAAACAGTTATTGTATATTCTTTCCTAAACACATTACTACGAACACTACTGGTACGAAATCCAACTGAAAACCTATGTTCCTAACAATATCAATTTGCATCCTTTAACCTGTATAGTATAACCACTGCAGATTGTATTTGTATACAAACCGGTCATTGTTTATCTAATGAGCAGGTTAATAACCCTCTTTGTTTAGTTTTTAAATCTAAATTATGCAGATTTTCGACTTTAACAAACAATGCCGCTGCATGCTAAAACCGAAACGAAAATAGAAATAGGAGATAATTTATGTATTTAAAATATGAAAATATTTAAATATCCTTCTTCGAATAATATTCGCCCACTAAAGTATGTTAAGCCTCAAATGTGACGAACAAAGAGTTTGAAATGAAATGTCGGAAGGTTTAAGTTAAACAAAAGTAAAAGAAATGGCTTAAATTGTAGTCTGTCTTACTAAATATCTTTAAAGAAGTATTATTAGTACAAACTAAAATGTATAAAATCTACTACGATTATCTATAGTATAGTGTATGACATAAGCCAAAATCATATGCTACCGAATATACAGATAGTTGGGTAAAGAGAGTTGATAATCGAAGGCATGTTAACAGGGAAGGTAAGCGTATATCAGTATGTGGAAAAAGTCAACAATTCAGAAATTAAGCTTAATTCTAATTTATGTGGAATAACTTATAATGAAACTTTCGTATTATCATATATTTTGACGATATTGTAAAAAAAATGTAGTCAATGTCTTTATTTTAGGGAATTTCTCACTTCTGTACCACATTTTGCAGATTTATTATTACCTAAATAGAGGCATTGCTAAAATACTTCGAGAAAACTTATGTGGCTTAAACAAAGACTTTACTTCTGCAACTGTTGTTTATTTTTGGCATCTATGTCTTAGCAATCTTTCCCTTTAAATGTATACTATGCTTATCTGTCGGTAGATTGAAAACATCTTTCGATCTATGATCAGCTATAATTGAGTAGCATATTTTGACAGATCTTACTTACGACCACATACAAATCAACATGCTTCTTGCCTTTTGTTTTTGACTTTTGCCGTTACTGAGAGAAGCTAGACCAAAGTCTAGTTTAAGTTAAGCTACAGGTAGGTTAAAGAGAGAGTTACTGCATGATCTCTGAGATAGAAAAAAATCTCTAAGGGAGAGAGAGTGAATTAGACAGAGTTAAAGGAGCAGAATTATTATTAGGATCAAATGAATGTTTAAATATATTTAAACATAAAATGAAACTTATGTACAAGCTAAAATTATTAACAAAAGATCAGGATAATATTTTGGCTTAAAGACATTTTCATTTGTATTGTATTTGAAAACAAAAACAGCCAGAGCAAGACCAAGTATTTGTAGATAGTATCGAACGTACTCCTGCTGTGGCTTTAACCGTTTAGCAAAAGGGTAATCCTGCCCATTAAAACCTATTTGCATGAACGGCGTTTTGTTTTAGTAGGTAATTGCGAAAGGATAATCGGGGAAATGATCCATGCCCCTTTTTTTGCATGAAGAACGGATGAATATTAAGGATCACCGGAAGATTGAACGGATGAGCAAACGGATATAATAACTCTACTACAGCCGCAGCTTAAAACTCACATACACACGCAAAAGGCAAATGACAAGAGGAAATAAAGTAGGAGATGATATTTAAGTAACTCTTCACGCTCAAATACACCTGCTTTGAGCAAGCACAAACTTAACTTGTACCGCGCCAGCTAACGGATTACTTGGACATCATCCGCAATCGTTGAAGAACTTACGCGATTTTAGTTAATCGTATCTAACCATATTAGTTTGATGTATTGAACAGGTACTCACGCTTGAACACTCTGTTGCCTCACTTTAAACGAAGCTTCATTGAGTTCATCGCTGGGATTTGTTAATCTCCCCTCATGTTCACGAAACTCTCTCAACGTAGTGGACTATAATGAATTAAAATATTTACGTGTAAAATCCGCTAAAGGGTCGCAATTCTTAAATGGCAAACTCAGCCAAACTGTGGTTTAAGAATGAAAATCATTGGATTTCACTAGACAAATCACTTCGTTCATGAAAACCTACGACTAAAAGCATCAAACTGATTCATAAGCCATCCTGCTGATTTCATATTAGTACTGTGTATTTGAGTCGTAAGAGATTAATTCTTTTGCGTTTAACCGCGTACACACCCACTTCTGTGTAATTGCTAGTCTTGCTGTAGTCGCGCGTGTGATTTACATACTTGTCATTCGTATTTATTTGGTTTTATTTAAATTTCAAGTGGTTGCTTTTCTTTAATGCTCTCTCAAATCTATAATTTGCAACCAGATTTATACATAGTTTGCAAATGGTTGTGTTGAGAAATGATTTTATCATGTTGCGACATGCACGCATAGGGTTGGATGTTTTATCTGAGGTGTAAATAATAATGTAACGTCTGCATGTCATTTAATTTTAAAGTATTATGTTCTTTTGCCTTTTTTGCAAGCTAAATAAAAATATTGTTTCAAATTACACTAATTATGTGACAAATGGGAATAAACAATATTTTTAGCTTCAAATAATTTCCGAACTTTAGAAGCTTTTTGTAAATGTTTATGCTCTGGACCACCGTGGAATTAATCTTGTTGGCTGTATTCCACGGAAGTCTTTTTAAAGTTTAGGGTGAGTTAGAGACCCACCTCCACCTAGAGACCCACCTCATCCAATTGTTTTCCCTAAGGAACACTCAATTGGTAATTTTCGTACATTCCAGGCAACGAATCATGTAAAAGCACTCTGCTCAAGTACTTAAGCTATCTAATCTCCAAACTTCCCAGTCCTGTTGCTTCTTGTCCGGCAATTGTCAGAAACCATCTGAAGCATTATTATTATTACACTGCTGGAATAAACTCTGTTGATTCGGCAACCGAAATATTGTTGACATCAACAACCCGGGACTTCGTTCTAACTCACAGTCGACACACTCCGGACAAATCTTAGCAAAGAAGAGAAATTTGGAGTAAGATACCGTACATTCATTCCATTCAATTCATCACACAACTCAATCATACGACATATTAGCAGAGAATAGTCATACGACTCCCGCATATATGTATGTATATGTATTGTACCCACGTTAAGCTGTTAAAAAATGTTCGAAAAATTTCAAAAGACTTCCTGATCATAAAGTATTTGAGGAATATGAAAGTAATTTTTAACATAACTCCAAATGGTATTGTTATCAGGAGTGTAACGAATGCAGAGCTTTCGTCGAAAGTGGATCTAAATATCTTGGAAGCGATGTTATTTCAGATATATCCTTCAAGATTACTAATTGGAAAATGTTAAGGAATTACACCCAGAAATCCGAGTTACTGAACATTGGACGATAATTATTGCATATAATTTTTTTCAACTTATTGTACTGAGATCAAGATTTTTAATCGATGTCTTCCTACAAAAAAGTGGTTCACGGGACACCTTAATGTATATAAGTTCCAAAACGAAACAGATTAAATAAAATATTGATTTCAAATACATATTTTCATAGTCAGGGAAGTAAAGAAATTCAAATTCTTTATTGTTTTTCACGACTGTAAAAGAGTTGTAAGCTAATTTAGTAGTTTTGAAAAATATATAAAAAACAAAAACTTTTTTGTAAAGTATACTAACGTATTTGATTTTCACCTTTTGAATTCAATTCTCTTTAATTACACATAAATGCAGGTTGAACAATAAATTGGTGTTTTCATTTCCGGTCACAATAAGTTCTATACTCCCCTTCACCCACACAAAGTTTTGAACTTTTTAGCCTCTGGTCAAATAAGTTAGCAGGTGTTTTGCTAACAACAATAGCTACAGAAATGAACAACTATTATTTAGTAAAAATTATAACTAATAATTATAACATCAGAAGATGTCACCTGAATGAATGAAATGTTTATCAAATTACAGTTTCGTAATATAAACAACTCTGTGACACGCAAACACGGTGGGAATCCTGGGAAACTTTTATATTTCCATGATACGAAAACAACCAAGGATACTAATAAAATCCCGCAGCGTTACTTTTTATAGCAATCAAACATCAAATAAAATCATCATCAACATCATCGACAAACATTCAACTTTGAACAGGGCGAAAGAGGTTGACTGTTGTGCATTTTCCTAATTGAAACAACAGTGAAATAGTGGTGAAATTGTAACATTGTATGGATAAATATGAAACTAATTCAACTGCAACAGAAGGTCGTGAAAAATACTAAAACACCTTCCTTTACTACTCTTCAAACTATCAAAGAAGCATTTTTTAAACAAACCGGGCCATATGTCAAAATATACAAGTAATATGAATTTTTATTGAATTCATCAGCATTGTAATGTAATCAACAGTAACAACAGCCACATCGTCGTCACCGTCATCCCTAATAAAGGATCCTTATTAAACATAGTATGCACACGAAGTACGTATGTATGTATGTTTACTCTCCCAACACATGTTTACGAATTTCAGTGAAAAATTTATTAAACACATACTTATGTAATAACAAATTCCACAGCACTTAAAGTTTATGTCGAAGTTCACACACATTCAACTTTTATTCTGAGTTGATGAATTGAATTGGAAACTTTTGAAGTGGCTGTGGAAACAATGCCAAACAGGACAAATAAAATTAAGTTTACAATGAAACCAGGACAAGCACTTGAAATATGTAACAAATCGACTTTGACAAAGGAACTTTATAAAAAATATATACTTATTTGTAATAAGGAAATTATAATCGGTATAGATCGTTTAAAAAGAAGCGCTACATAAACTATAAGTATGGGAATTTAAAAAAAAAATATTTATTAATTAAAATAAATTTACCAAAGGCAGACTAAATAGTGGGACCATTAATTTGCTAATGGCATTACTTATCCAATTTTGTGGAACCATGCGACAAATAAAAATTGTATCACTATCTGTAGAACAGGTTCCAATATTTTCATTAGCAGTATATGATCATGAACTTTTAAGACCTATTTGGACCTATAGCCATTTTATTTGCCAAGGTTAGATTAGGTTACGTAGGTTTCGGGTTCATTCGGAAGCCTTGTGGACCATTGTGGTACCCTTATATTTATCACTTCCATATGCTGAGAGTTCATACTTAAAAAGAGAATGGTTTCCCTCGCTCATTTCGTTGACTATGTGGTTCATGTGGTCCACGGTACTTCTAATAAATCTGATCATATTTAGATCATGGAAAAGAGCTCTGCCAATGTATAGTAGTTTGTGCTCTTGTAAGGCTAAGTAGTCCCATAGAAGGTTGTACCGATTCCTCCTCTTCCTCATCCAAACAACTTCTACAATAGTAATAACGTGGATAACCCATACGTTCCGACATGTGTCCAGTCAACAGTGAACACTAATTAAAACCATGAGAAGCCTAGTCGAATTCTTACTAAAAGACAAAAGAGTCCTAGTCCTATCCTTTATTAGAATTTTTTGTTAGATCAGTCAGGATTTTCTACAAGTGATGACATTTGACCACCTGAGTTCCGTCTAAGTCAAAGCCCATGTATCTATCAAGTTTGATAAAGTAATCAGACATTTCATTTCTCCATATGCCCTCATGTCCTGGGACCTATGTATATCATCTCGACGTGATGTTGTGTCAGTTGTGCCAGTGTCAAGTGTCCTTTCTATAGTGACGACTGCAAGGCTGACTCCACAGACCTCGCTTTAAAGAATGCGTGTTGTGCCCTACAGAAATTATCAGGGAAGAGGATGTTCCTAACATGGATATCGACCAATTTTCCAGTGTTTCCAATAAAAACGATAACAGACTGATCAGTCTATAGTCCATGGTGGTACTATAGCTCATCTTTGCCCTCACTGTTTAACATACATATGTATATGATCAGTATTCACTGGCAAATCGTCATAAAATATATTGAGGCTTGAACAACACTCCCAAATTATACAAAATTTAATTTGATTTCGAGAAATGAACGTATCTATAGGTCTCCATTGTCGTTTGAATTAACATCTCTTGATTATTTCTTGTGGGGCCACGTGCAATCATTAGTTTATGCTGATAAACCAACAACAATTGACGTCCAAAAAGTTTTCAAAATCAGGCAAACTGTTTCCAGTTTGATTTTTTAGGTGCGTATATAAATCTTAAATCATATATTATTTTGACACTGACAGATTGTTACTATTTGAAGTTTTGACCAATGAGTATCATGCATGCATCCGTGAACCAAATTGAGTTGCTAAAAAGCCATGATAACCGACTTTTGATCGACTAAAATATACTCATATATTATGTAGTATAATCTTTGGTTTCAGAATGGCACTCCATATAGTGTAATCAGACGTCTGGACAATGTCAATTGGTTTCCTCGATTGGCTCCCTTTAAATTATTTTTGGATTTAGGAAGATATGCGAATAATTCAAAAATGTTCCACAATCTTAAGCCCAAATCGGCAATTCGCCTACCGAAAATCGGCAGTCCAAGAACAGGTGACCTGGAAGGGCATATATGTATGTAAGTATATTCAAATTATTCATCAACGACCTATTTATTCGCGTCCATGATTGTGGGTCACCAACATTGGTTTTTGACAGTTCCTTCGATGATATCTGAAAGGAACAAATGGCCCAATCAAACATGGTGGCGGCAAGATGCTGATCAAGTATGGTTTACTGATGAGTCCAAGCATACAGATGGTGATACTGGAGCAAGCATTTGTGGTCCTAACTTCCAGAAGGCAATCTTTATGGGAAAATATCCCTCAATCTTTCAGGCGGAAATATGCGCATTTTTAATTTGCGCTAGAGACTGAGTGAGAAGAAGTTTAAGGGGTTTGAGAATTTACATAATGTCAGACAGCCAAGCAGCACTCAAGGCCTTACTTTCGTATGAAGTTGGGTCGGCTTTTGTGATGGACTGTGTGTCCTCATTGAACGAAATGGTAAACACAACAAATTAACAATATGTTGGGTACCCGGCCATGAAGGTCATTCTGGCAATAAACGGGCGGACTGCTTAGCAAATAGAGGCGCTCATCGCCCACTTATCGGCCCTGAACCATTCTTTGGTATCCCTCAAGATTACGTCAGACAAAGATGCATTTCGTGGGTCTAATCGGAATTTGCTCGCAACTGGGAGGCAACAACAGGGCTTAGGCAGACAAAGCGCTTACTCACGCTATCATGAGGAAAATCCCAAAAGTTATTATCGCTTAACAAAAGTGATCTCAGAATAATAACGGGACTACTCATGAGACACTGTGGTCTCGGATATCATCAATTCATCCTAGGAAATGTCCAACACTCAGGACTCGTCGAAAAAGAATCTTAGGTACTGCAACACTAGCCCCGAAAGATATATTCAACCTATCACCAATCAAACCTGTTATTTTCATACGTGAATTAAACCTGTTATGGTGAACTCATGGGCTGCACAAAAGATCAAAAACAGGGTCGCAGTGCTAAGGGCTCTATATAATCAAATCTAAGCCCAAAAAAAGTTAACAAATGGTGTTTCATTAATAATGCAAATAATTGTTACTTCTAATAAGTCCACAATATTTCGAAGGAATTAACTTGTATTTGGACCATATTAACATTTATATGAATTCATCTAAACTATATAATTTTTCAGACCTGAACGTAAACAACATGGTACCACATCATAGTGTAGGGTATTCGAAAATCTTTTTTCAATAAAAAAATTGCACATGACGCTGTTTAACCACAAAACTTACACAAACGACAATTGCGCAAATGTAACATTTTTAAGTTTTCTTTTTTGCACAACATACATATTTACGAGTACAAAACTTCCGACGAGTAGTTGCGCCCTGTTGGCACGTTGTGTGATTTTTTTATTGAGTATGTGTGTTTTTATGCAGCACTTCAGGATTAGAGCTTTGTTTTACCGGCACTTACATCGGTAGACCTTAATCAAAACTGCCACTTAAAATTTAAAGTTTTACTTTTTTATTTTGATCGAATTGGAAGTTTGATTTAAACTTTAACGCTCCCAGGATATTTGTTTTTCTTTCGTTTTTTTTTTTTTTGCATTTGTTTTCTCGCTAAACATTCGTCCTTTGTGTGATCGTTACGAACAATGGGGGTTGTAAATATATTTGCTGTACACAACTATTGTTTAATTGAATGCTGTGTTTTAACCACAAAGGAAGTTTATAATTTTTATGATTAACACTTCAATTCTGTAGGAATATTTGTCCCTGTTTTAATGTAAAATTCTTTTTCAAATCATATTTTTTATTAAACTTGTATGTAGATCGATTCTGCCAGGGAAATTTGTTACAAAATCTCGAGAGCTCTTGAAAAATGAAAAAAAATATATTTTTTTTATATGTTAAGGTAAATGTAAAAAAGTTCAATGTGTTGATTTGATGAAGTGTTTTTGTCTAGATTCTATCAGAATTTTTTGTTTGTATTTGAAATTTTGTTTAAATTCCCGAAGTCGCAATGGCAATTTTGCATATAGACATATTTAGTTTTAACATTTGCAAAAAATCAAATACTAATGATTTGAAAGTTTATACTTAGCTTTCAATCGAATCAAATTGAAATTAGCTTAAAAATATTTTACGTAAAAAAGTCAACATTGAAAATATTTTAACTATTTAGACCGCTATCGAGTCTGTTGTGCTCTCCTTCACCAGATTCTCTGCCTAGCACTACCAACTAACCCTACTTGTTAGCTTGTCCAATATAATCGACCAGTGGAAGACACAAAAAATTCATAAATTTAAAACAACACATTTTCTATTTTATTCAATTTACTTTGCCAAAAATATACAAACCAATAAAGACATAATCTGCCATTTTGATGCGATATATTTTTCCTCCTTTTTAATAAAAATGACTTCCTTACCTTGATTTTAAATCGACGTCAACAGTCACCATCAGGAAGAAATAACAAATTTCGTTTCACCCCATTTTATTTTAAGGGTGCTAAAATTCAAAAGATAGCAAAAACAACAATAAAAACAACAGCAACAACTAAGTTAGAAAAAAAAGAATCTTTTGAATTAAAATCATTACAAACAATAGAAGGGATAATAATGGGTGCTACAAAATAATAATCTCTTATAAATAGTCGTTTCAGACAAAAAACCGTTTATGCCTTATGGCACCATTAAAACTCGTATAAAAAAAAAAAACTTGTACTTGAAATTTAATTGAAATCATTTTTGGTTTTTTTATTCATACTTTGTTTTCAAAAATAGTAAAAAAGAAAATTCCCAACGATACAATTGAAAATAGAATTTCTGAAGCATTATTAATTACTAAGTTATTTATAAAAATACGACCTATACATCTTTAATTACGATTTAATTAATTTTCGTTTTGGTTAAAAAATTGCATGTATATATTTTTTACCGTTTAATTATTCCATTCAATCCGAGTAGAACAATAATCTGTTTTTCAAACGGCTTCATGAAATAACTCCCCACGAAATAACTCCCCAAAACAAAAATGAAATAACTCCCTAAAAATTTGTTCAGAAAGCAAAAACAAAGAAATTTGGGGATTTAATTCGGTTTTTGGGTCATTATTTCATATTTAAAATGGGGAGTTATTTCATTATAAAATAATTCCTAAAAATTCAAAAATGAAATAAATCCCTAAAAATATTTTTGGGGAGTTATTTCATTACCTTACTTGTATCACACGAAATAAAAAATATATGTCTGATAACCGGCCTTTGGCCGGGCGCTAGGTAATCTTCGGAAATCTTTACTAAGCAAAGCCGGTGTTGGTCATATTATAGAGTGGTAAATCCTTGCGTCCGACCGTAGGCCGGCTATTTAAGAAATATTTACTAAGCGAAGCCGTTGTTGAACATACCATAGAGTAGAATCTTTATTAAGCGATTAACCTGAAATGTATTAAACTTTGAAGCCCCACTCGAAAGTATGAGCGACCTATTTTTTTTAGAAATGTCACTAAAACCGACTTGTTCCACAATTTGTTATTTTTAAATGGGAACTTATTTAATTTTAAAATTAGGGATTTGTTTCATATGAAATAAATCCCCATAAATGGGGTGTTATTTCATTTTAATTTAGGAAGTTATTTCATTTCGTTGGGGCTTTTTTTCGGCGTCATGAAATAACTCCCCACGAAATAACTCCCTAAAACAAAAATGAAATAACTCCCTAAAAATTTGTTCAGAAAGCAAAAACAACGAAATTTGGGGATTTAATTCGCTTTTTGGGGCATTATTTCACATTTAAAATGGGGAGTTATTTCATTATGAAATAATTACTCAAAATTCAAAAATGAAATAAATCCCTAAAAATATTTTTGGGGCGTGCGGCCGGCCGCAGGCCGTCTACTAAGGGAATCTTTATTTAGGAAGTTATTTCATTTCGTTGGGGGTTTTTTTCGGCGTTATGAAATAACTCCCCACGAAATAACTCCCCAAAACAAAAATGAAATAAGTCCTCAAATTTGGGGACTTATTTCATTATGAAATAATTCCCCAATTTAAAAATGAAAAAAAGGCGTCATGAGATATATTCAAAATATTTACTAAAATTTAATTTTATTTTATTTTATTTATTAGTTAAAAAGTTATAAAGGGCCAAAAAAGGTACCAAAATCACCTATGTTACACATTTTCACCCCTTAAAAGTGCGAATTTCAAATAAGTACCGGACACCCATCTGCTTATTTTAAGAAGAGATACAGGTGCATTTAAAATGTTTCTTGTATCAATAATATTAGATAAAATAATTAAGTAAACCAGTTTTACCCGTTTTTTGCCTTTTTTACCCCTAAATGTAGAAATTTCCAAAAATCCCATCTTAGTGGATCTACATAACCAAAAACACATTTACTTTCAAAATTTCATGATTCTAGGTTCAGCCGTTTAGGCTGTGCGATGATGAATCAGTCAGTCAGTAACGCTACTCTTTTATATATATAGATAATGTTGTTTAAGTTTATAGAGGGTATAGTAAATTCAGCCGAATAGATTTGTTTATATGTCCTGAAAGAGAAAAATTTTGAGATTCCTGGTATTAGTAGTTCCTGCATAATGCTTTTTCTCCTCGTTTTTCTTACATCATATACCGCTAACTCTGTGAAAACCGGTAGCAAAATAAATTGTAAAATAAATATTGTAAACCGAATGTTGCAAAAGCCGTAATAATTGAAATCAATTAGTTTTAAAAAACCTTTTAATTGTATTTAAAATACTAGCTCAAGCAAGACGTAAAATTAGAAAACATAATAGAAGATGAATACAGTATTATCCTGGAATAAATAAACAAATTTACAGCAAATGATCAGCTAAAGCAACACAGAAGCAAATACATACATGTCGAAGAAAATAAAAGCAAGAAACTAATGCTGCAGAACATTTGCCTTACTCCTGAAGGAAACAATAGGCAACCAATGGCCAATAATCCTTGTTGGTAACATAAACATTACAGTTTCTCTATGTTTAGCAAAAATCTTTTGCCAAAGGCCTCGGGATTTATGAAAATAAAACAACAATTCTAAAGACTTCTTTAAGAAATTTTTGTGTATTTAACAATGTAAAAACTAAATGAGAATAATGGCAAGAATTTTGATTTTATCTGACAGTTGTTGATGTTTTTGTTACCATGTGAAACCGCCTGTCAAAACTGTTTCTAGTTTTTCATTAGTTTCTGGTGCAAAAATGTTTGAGTTTGTGTTTCTTTGTTTAAAAAAAAAGAAAATGACTTGAAATTAAAAAGTGAAAAATCTCATAAAAATAAAAGTAATAATTACGCATGCGTAAGTAACTCTGCTGCTGTTTGTCTGTTTTCTACAGGCAGGAAATATTAATAGACCTTTTGCGCAATTCTTGCAACAGTTATATTGTAGTAAATAAAATATTATTTTAAAATTTTGCAAAGAAAAATAAAACAAAAAAATAAATAATGGAGCTCAGACATTTGAATTCCCATTATTTACTTGTTACAGGAGTTTTGTTTAACCATATAAAACCACATTGCAAAAAACGAGAATAAAGAAACTAAATAATTTTGTTAACGTTACTTTTTGTTTCAAATAGATTTTTGTTTGATTTTCTACAACAGTTAATTGCATCTTAATTTTAAATAAAACAACATAAATAAAACATTTTTTATAATCCAATTTAAGTTGAAATTATGTGACATTTTCAAAATAAAAGACTGTTGTTATGTGCATGAGAAATTGATGTAATAAGCAGGATATTATTAACTTGTCCTTGAATCTATTAAGATTTTATATGAATCAATATTATGTATGAGAACAGTAAAAGACCATATAGATTGCTCATATCTTAGGAAATTCGATTTAAAATCTAAAATCTAAATCTAAAATCTAAGGAAATAAATATATGAAGGGAATTTTTTAAAGCATCTTTAAATGATTATAAGAAAACGTAAATTTTTAGATCCATCAATATAATGAAAGACAAACAGCTCTAAATTAAATCATTTATGCCCGTAATTTCAACAAATAGATATCTACTGTGTAAAATATCTAGTAGGTATCTTTACCTCTTTGGTACGTTGACATGTACATATTTCAAATCAGTATCTATGGATAAAAATTACCAAATATTTTTACACCAAGGGTAAGCACTTATAGATACCTATTTGTTGAAATTACGGGCATTAGTATAGAAAATAATTGTACAGTAAATAACTTTAATATCAGTAGGAAGTTATAGCGAATATCTAACATAATTATGTATAAGCTAAAAGTCCAGTTGTATGGGTGCTAGGTAATAATGGATCGATTTCAAACGATATCAGTAGGCTTTGGTCCAAATACATTTGTTTTCCAAATTGTATCAGATTATTTTGGAAAGTTGTACCTTGATAACAACGTTTACATATATACACAACTTTTACGTTTACATGGATACGGCTTAATCAAATAGAATATTTCTGTCAAAGAATATTCCCTAATCAATATAGTGGTATAGGGCAGGGGTCGGCAAACAATGGCTCGCAATACACATATATAACAAATTTTACAGAGTTAGTCCGTAATTTAATAGGAATACTTCAATAAATCGAAAAAGTTTTTCATCCAGGTGAATATATCTCGAGGAAAAGAGAAGATATGTCAGATGTTAAGACTTTACGTTAAAACTGACAGAATGGACTTTCAGTTGTCTTTTTGTGCTGTTATAACGTCTCAAAAAGGGCTAAAAATGGCGTTTTTCTAACTCCGACTGACGTCGGCTAATTTTGAAAATTGTAGAAATTTTTCATAATTTTTATTTAAGATACCCCAATTCTATGTTGTCTAACAGTATGTTGCGTTGCCGAAGTGATAACGATGCGTTGTTGAAATCACAACGATGCATAATCAACATTATGCATCGTTGTGACAACGATGCGTTGCACAGTGGTATAGGAAAAAAAAAAGAGGGAAATAATTCGGTAACTTCTAAACGGTTAATCCGATTTTAATGAAATTTGGTGTGCACAAAGAGGAGGTGTTGTCGAGTTTAGGTTTTGAATTTGGACCTTATAGGCCAACCAGGGGCCCGGCGGGGGGTCATCAAATTAGGACACCTCAGCTATGTTAAATTTTTAAAACGATCCTATTTCTTCATTTGAGTTCCGATTTAAAAAAAATGTCGTATATAGAATCTCCTCATCGAGCACTATAAAAAATGTTGTCATAGCAGTAAATTATCTCTTATAGTTTAGGAGATATTCGCATTTGAAAATTAAAATTTTAAAATTTTTACCGTCCTTACTTTAGTTTTTTTTGATAATAGCAGGTCCAAATATTCCCGATTTTCGCCATTTTGTTTTATTCGCTTAACAACAAGTTTATATATCAAGCAGTGAAAGAATTATGTAAAAATCATGACTGAGTCCAAAGTTATAGGCATTTTAATTTAAAAAATTAAAAAAAGGCGATTTTTTGTCATTTTTTTGGGAAAAAAGTATCTTTTTCTTTTAAAGTTATCTAAAAAGTTTCTAAGAAGATGTATATAGAATTTATACTTTTTGGAAAGCTGACTTTACATAAAGTACGATAAATGAAACAAAACCTAAAAATTTTTGATACCGAGGGGACCAGGTCCATCCAAAAAAACCCTATTTTTTATGGAAAATTAAATTTTGAGCAAAAATTCTCAAATCGCATAGTCGATATCAAATTATAGTGACCTGTTTTATATGACCCAATATGTTCTTAATCATTTTGTAACGGGTTTCGATAACCCCGCCCCTGGTATGGATATAATAGGCAAAAAACTAAAAAATCCCATTTATGGGATTTTTTAAAACTTTTTTGGGAATTCCGGGATTTCTAATAAGAAAATTCGAAATTTTGATTTAATTTTGGATTTTAAGTAAAAAAATCTACCTAACTGTAAAATTTCATCAAAAAATATTCATAAATAAAATTTTTATTGCAATTAGAAAAATTTGTATCTTCGCAAAAACTGAATAAAAAACATTTTTTAATTTTTTTTAAAAAAAGTATTCCGCGAATTTTTTAATTTTCAAAAATTATATACAGTTTTGAAAAATAGACAAAATTACCTTTCCATTGATATATAACATGCCTACCTAATGTTTTTTAAGTGACAAATTAATTAGGGAAAACTCAACATCTTTTAGAAAATTTGCCTAGCACTATTATTTTCATCCATAAGGTTAACTCTTAAATTTGTTACATATATGGATGAAAATAATAGTGCTAGGTAAATTTTCTAAAAGATGTTGAGTTTTCCCTAATTAATTTGTCACTTAAAAAACATTAGGTAGGCATGTTATATATCAATGGAAAGGTAATTTTGTCTATTTTTCAAAACTGTATATAATTTTTGAAAATTAAAAAATTCGCGGAATACTTTTTTTAAAAAAAATTAAAAAATGTTTTTTATTCAGTTTTTGCGAAGATACAAATTTTTCAAATTGCAATAAAAATTTTATTTATGAATATTTTTTGATGAAATTTTACAGTTAGGTAGATTTTTTTACTCAAAATCCAAAATTAAATAAAAATTTCGAATTTTCTTATTAGAAATCCCGGAATTCCCAAAAAAGTTTTAAAAAATCCCAAAAATGGGATTTTTTGGTTTTTTGCCCATTATATCCATACCAGGGGCGGGGTTATCGAAACCCGTTACAAAATGATTAAGAACTTATTGGGTCATATAAAACAGGTCACTATAATTTGATATCGACTATGCGATTTGAGAATTTTTGCTCAAAATTTAATTTTCCATAAAAAATAGGGTTTTTTTGGATGGACCTGGTCCCCTCGGTATCAAAAATTTGTAGGTTTTGTTTCATTTATCGTATTTTATGTAAAGTCAGCTTTCCAAAAAGTATAAATTCTATATACATCTTCTTAGAAACTTTTTAGATAACTTAAAAAGAAAAAGATACTTTTTTCTTAAAAAAAATGACAAAAAATCGCCTTTTTTTAATTTTTTAAATTTAAATGCCTATAACTTTGGACTCAGTCATGATTTTTACATAATTCTTTCACTGCTTGGTATATAAACTTGTTGTTAAGCAAATAAAAAAAAATGGCGAAAATCGGAAATATTTGGACCTGCTATTATCAAAAAAACTAAAGTAAGGACGGTAAAAATTTTAAAATTTTAATATTCAAATGCGAATATCTCCTAAACTATAAGAGATAATTTACTGCTACGACGACATTTTTTATAGTGCTCGATGAGGAGATTCTATATACGAAATTTTTTTTAAATCGGAACTCAAATGAAGAAATAGGATCGTTTTAAAAATTTAACATAGCCGAGGTGTCCTAATTTGAGGACCCCCCGCCGGGCCCCTGGTTGGCCTATAAGGTCCAAATTCAAAACCTAAACTCGACAACACCTCCTCTTTGTGCATACCAAATTTCATTAAAATCGGATTAACCGTTTAGAAGTTACCGAATTATTTCCCTCTTTTTTTTTCCTATACCACTGTGCGTTGTAAAAAAATAAATTAAAAATTACAACGGTGGTTGTCAAAATGATAACTGGGTGTTATTCAAATTTTACACACATCCGTTGTATAAATGTTAACAAACGTGGTAGGCTCACTTTTGACAACGGATTGTATCAATGTCGGTACTTTTATACCTGGTTTTCCCTCTGTGTACATACATAACATCTTACTTGCATCCATGAACAATTTTGTGATATGAAAAATAAACCAGACATTTTGAAAGAAAAAAATAAAAATTTGTCACTATCCTCTAGAATTGCACCACTCTCATTACAAACTTTCGTGAGCTGAACCGTTTGCAAGAAAATATCCTAAGGGGGACATGATTTTACATGTTTTATTCAAAAATGTACCCAACTTCAAAACAAATATTTGTTTTGTTTTACACTGATTGCAAAAATATTTTGAATCTATCGACGATCGCTCGTGAGCTGAATAGGTTACAAAAAATACTCTCTTTAGTTAATTTTCCAAACCCACTATCAAAAAAGATGGGGATATATTGTTTTTGTCATTCCGTTTGTAACACATGGAAATATTGATCTAATACCCAGAAAAGTACATATATGTATTCTTGGTCCTCATTAGATTCTAAAACGATCTAGCCATGTCCGTCCATCCGTCTGTCTATCTTTTGAAAATATAGAGTCCGAACAGCAAAAAGTTAGCGGGCTGAAATTTTCCACAAATACTTCTTATTGGGGCAAGTTGTTTGGTTTTGAAACGGGGCAAGATCGGTTCACGATTTAATCTGGCCCCATGCAAATGGTCCCGGTATACAGTTTAAACTGTCATAACTGGCTCCGGTAGGTTAGTGTTCTAGTCTGGTATACCGGAGGTGATGGGTTAGATACCCACCTGAGGCACTAGTTAAGGAGCGAACAACAGGCCCGATAGAAGTATGTATTTCTTCGGATTTGGTGTATATACATACATCCTCCTTTCAAACTAACTAATTACGGGCTCACAAATTTTACTTTGCAAAGAAATCCATAACACAAATGTTTTGTAGCTTAAACATGCCAGCCTAGCGATGAAATGTAACTTAAACAAGTTTTATATTAACAGAAATCTATCCACTAAATTCTATGAGGATTGACCCTACCCTACCATATAAGGCTCATTACGGACTTAAAAATACCTCTTTTGCAATGAAATTCCCACCAAATCACTGGAGTTTTATGTGGATCGGTCCATAATTGACTCTTCCCCCTAGGAAATGACTTCATAAATGACTCAAGCATGTCAGTATAATAACGGAATTTGATATAAATGTGTTAAATTAGCCGAAATCTCTCTACTAAGTTCTTGAGGAAGGGTTCATAATTGAGCCTATCTCCCATAAAAAATGATTTTAACGCTCTTTGGAATCAAATTCGATATAAGCAAGGCTTATGCGAACAAAGATTTTTCTACCAAATTTCTTGAGGAATTCACCTTGTTCAGAAAATGACGTTAACTCTCATAACTAGCTTTAACATGTCGGCGTAATGGTGAAATTGGGCAACAAAAAGTGTTCTAGGAATTAAAACCTATATTTATGAAACCTAATTAGTGCACATCGGTATCGGTAGCGTAATAAAATATATTACATCAGTTTATAGTTAAAAAATAATTTTAAAAGTTTGGCATTAGGATAAAAATTTGGTCAAATTCGAAAAAGTAATTACTTCTTTCCGAAAATCACCCTGACGTTCATATTAATCTAATGATCAAAGTTTATTTATACGGCCAACATCCGATATTTACTGTATTTTTTAAAAAACTTCTATAAAATAAAAATTTGCTAATGAATATGTCTTCACAACATAAGATACGATTTAAAATATTTTGGGAATCATAATGAAATAATGCAAGGTAAATTTTGAGAGGGGTAACAAAGACACGATTTTGCTTTCCATACAGAGCTAATAGGTCTAACAAAACATATGGTTTGACCAAAAAGTAACTGAAAAAATTTTTAAATTATGTATCTGTTTTAACTCACAAAACTGAATAAACAATATAAGGAGATAGTAAAGGCATCACTGCTCTGGATGATACCAATAATCACCTCTATATACCCAAGTCTGTAGATAACAACTGTGATTTTCTTTAATTTTTAAAATCGTTATATTTTACAGTATCTCTACTAGCCATTATCTCTGAAACATAGAATTTTGATCAATTATAGCCCCGAGCCAACATACACATTGTGTATTTGTTAAAATACTTATGTCGTTTGTATAAGTAGTTATCGTTTTTTGATGATCTAATAAATATTTTCACAAACAACTCAATCAATATAACTTTACCGAAAGCCAAAATAGACAAACACGTAAACACCCTTGAGCTACTTCAAAAACATACGCATACATTCACTATATACGAAAAAAGACGACATTTTAACCAAGAATCTGTTTTTTATGAATTCACATACATACCAACCATTTGTCACATTGAAAGGATTAACAAAACTAATCCTCTGATAATGGGACCATCTGACTGCATGCTGACTTCATAGCTGCCTTCATGGTAAATGACAAATATTACATCAGGGCAAAAGGATAAATAAGGATGTCTGCCAGGCCTTCCTAGGCTGATGTACTCGCACAAATTGTAACAAAAGCAATTGACGACAACCGAAATTAGAGCGAGTTAAGAATTGATAATATAAAAAACCAACATCATCAACATTGTTGACGAAAATTATAATAACATCATTAAAAAGCTGTACCAGTACATAAGCTGCACTTAGAGAAATTTTATGAACGATATTTCAAAAGGAAGAATTTAACTGGAAATCGTTATTAGATTTATGTATATCCTCGTACAATCTTCTAATAATGATTTCCTGTTAATTTCATAACCATAAGAATTTCACACAAAAATTATGATGATTCAGTGATGTCATCAATTGATATTTTTTGTTTGCAGCAGAAGAGAAATTTTGATTAAGCAAACTAAAACCGATTTTTAGTTGAGATTTATTAATTCTTATTTTGTCAATATTTTTCATTTTTGGTATTTTTTGTCATAGTTTAATTTCCATTTAATTTTTTCTAAGTGTATTTCTTTACCACTGTATACACAACTTTGAAATTATATTTACCAAAGAGATTAACAGTTAAAACGATTTGGTAGTGTGTACATGTCTATGGTCGAATCTATTTTAGTTTTTCTTCTACTTAAGTTTTTTGTCATGCATGGGAAATAAATTTTCAAGTACCCTTAAACACTTAATATTTGCATGATGTCCTTGAGTAATGGGTGGTAGTGGCAATAAATACACACAGTCATACACACACTCAATTTTCATTGACGCAATAATAGTGTCAAAAGATGGGAATGGGGATTATTTGAAAATAAATAATAAAAAAACTGAAAAAAATCGTATAACGACAACAATGTCGTCAATCAATGTGACAGATTGCGTTAAGCGACAGTTCTGACACAACTCGGTTTAGCTTGTCAGCTTTATGTTAGGTAAAGAGAATAGTAATTTCCTTTGTAAGTTCAATAAATGCAATTTTTACACTATTTATTTCAGTATCTAACACCGATATCTGAGGAAAAACGAGGTATATTGATTTTTAAATTATGCTTGTATCAGATGGATACTAGATTACAACTATTATTAAATGTGCCCGTTCTCTGCTCCACGAGATCACAACAAATTATTGTTGATCACAAATCTGAAATTTTCAGATAACGGACAAAATAAGTCTCCCTACCCAGCAAAAACATGGTAATGACTTCTACTTACTCAACAACTTACTGTTCAATGACTACTAGGTACTTAGCGTCTGCATTACTTAGAAGGAATCTAGTAATGACTTACTAATAATGTAACTTACTTGTCAGCCTTAACATATTGTTTTCGATCTTTGTTTTTAATACAAACGAATAAAATATTTTTTTTTATCCTCGTAGATATTTTTTTTCTACAATAAACTACGTACTTAAGTACTTACCTAACTCAACGGTTCCCAAATGAATAAACAATATTCTGCTTTTATTTGTATATATATTGTATTTGTATATATATATATATATATATATATATATATATATATATATGTTTATCGGAACGAAGCTAGGACCTACAAACTTATTGTATCATCACCACTTTTATAAAGTAAAGTATTGCATGATTTTTAATTTTTATACCCCTCACCCCTCCTACACCCACCTTATAGTATACCAATCGGCTCAGAATAAATTTTTGAGTCGACTAAGCTTTGTCCGTCTTTCCATCCGTCCGTACGTCTGTTCATCCGCCCGTCCAAATTAAGATAATTTGATGAACGTACGCCTCTTTTGGTCCAAGGACGAACACTATTGAAAATGGTTGAAATCGGTCGGTTATTTGACCTAGCCCCCATATAATTGCACCCCCGGAATAGGGCTAGTATCTCTATCAAAATTGGCAAAACTTAGTTTTATATAATTCGAAATGATCGGGCCTCATTTGACCCAAGCTCCCATACAAAGTGCTCTTCAGAAAATGAGTTTAATGTCCACAATTCACTTGTAAACACTAGTATCACAATGAAAGTTTTATATAAAAATAAATCCCGACAATAAATTTTATAATGATAGGACCAATTTTGGCTCCTTCCCTCATACAGCCGGACCTTCTTTTAGGCGTCAAATATACTACTATCTTACCAAAAATCGGCACAACTAAGATTGATATAAGCATAAATAACACTTGCCCCCATACAAAGTCCCCTTCAGAAAATTACTTGAATGTCAACTATTCACTTACAAACATTAGTAACACTATGAAACTACTACAGATGGCGTTAATATAAACATAAATCCCGCCAATAAATCTTATAAGAATCGACCCAATTTTTGGCCTAGCCCCCATACAACCTGGGTCTTTTATTTCTTAACATTGTTTAATATACAGATAATGCATTTCGCAACAAAATCGAAGAAGTCCAAATTCCTTATATTATTTTCCCGAAAACTTAGCTCACATACTTAGTTCACACCTCTGCAATCGCAACAAATTCTTAAAAAGTGTCTCTTTAAACACATTTCGATAATATGTATTTGATTTACCGTGAAAGATCTTACGATCATAAAATTAAACATCATGTTAACATTTCAACAAAAAAGACATTCTATCTTCAAAACCCATTGAAAACCTATCTGAAATATTAAATATTCTCATTATATGGGAATATTTTATAGATATGACATCTCTACAATTATTTGACCTAGGGATTTATGGACTAGGACAATTTCCGGATGAACAATTATTTAGAACAATAACATATCAAAATATTGCTCAAGGAGTCTGCGAATTAAAAACCGATGGGAACTCCCTATTTGTATGCGAGCGTGGAAAGTCATCCAATGTTCCAATGACATACTCGTATTAAAATAATGACTTAAAATGATATTGTGTAAGTAAATTTTAGCATTTCAATGTAAGTTTTTGCTGGGTATCTATCATCAAAACATATAAAAAAGTATAATCGGTCATGTTCAACCGATGATACCCTACACCAGTTATAAAAGAATAGAAAAAATCTATTGTGATAGTATTTCGTCTTAGTTGCGATATGTTAAGATATTACAACATTTAACATTCAGCTTTAAAGTCCTATTCGTGGGGTAGGGTAATGGTTGCTAGGTGAAATTCCTAGCAAAAAAAAAGAACTTCTAAAGAAGCGAAAAAGAAAAATCACTTCCACAGAAGGTAAAAAAATTCACTAATTGCTATTTTTGAAGTGGTGATAAATGTTATTCTTTTGGAAGTACTTCGCCTTATTTTTGCTGGGTTATGGACCATTTTCACAATTTCATCATTATTTTGAAAATAGCAACATGTAGTTTGATTATAAGTATAACTTGTGCAGAGAGATCTCAGAAATATGAAGATCTGCTCTATCAGAAGTTGCATATCGATAACTCTAAAATACTCTTTTGTACCCTACCGTTACCATTAAAATACCTTTAACGAACTTTGCTAAAATACCGATAAAGCTATGATACCTTTACCAAAATATGCTAAAATACCTTTAGCGAAATTTAGAAACGGTTGCCAAGACTCATTATTATATAATACGAAAATACTTTTTCATTTATCTGACAATTACAATAATAAAATGTTTGAAGTATAATTCCTCACGACCGTTATGATTTAAAAGAGAGTTATCGTCATTTTCCGGCTTAAGCAATAAACAGCAAATAAGTTCAACCGCAAATACTTGACAATATCCGCTAACAGGCACATGTTTGCTTCCTTTTTCTATTTTCGAAAATACGACACCAACGTCAGTCAATACATATGTCCATAACCACCACCACAGTTTTACTCTCCAATATTTTCAAATGTTGGGAAGAATCACTTGTAAAATAGATGATCATTTCACATACAGTCTTATTAAGTAATTTGAATTTGTTTGTTTTTTATCGTCACACACTCATAGATAAAACAGACATCAACCCAACCAATTGGTTACAACAAAACGAGTCTATTTCCTGTTTCTATCATGTTGACAATTGCGTAAATGTATGTATGTACTATGTACTGTGTGTTTGTGTGATTATCAATGCTTTTCAGCATAAATGTCACACGCTTGCACTAAATAGACAGACGCAGCAACACTAAGAGAACATTTAGCAATTTGTGATTTTGTTTTAAGTTTAATTTGTCAATTGTTCTTTGGCTTGTTAAATTTTAACGAGCCGTTGTATATTCCTTTGGTTAAACTCTTCTTGTTTAATTGTTTAATGGAGTATAATTTTGAAAAATATTTAAATAAACATTGTGTAAGTTCTTACGTGCATGGCGAGAAATGAACGCAGAAGGTGGTCACAGTTAAAGTGAAGTAGTTGTCTTACAATTGGGGCTTTTGAAGTACATGGATGCTTAAAATTTATACTTTAATATTCATGAATCTATTTTCCTTGCTCTACGAATATGAAAGAGTGTTAAATATCTTACAACAAATCGTTTTAGTTGAATTTTATCTTAATTCCGTATTTTTTTAGTGTTAGAATTCCCGGACTTTTCAATTTCCCGGGAAACGGGAATGAAAAAATTAATTTCAGGCAGATGAGTTTGCTAAGTAGAACGGGATCAGCTCTTGATATCTCCAACGCCGTTTCAGTAGCAACTCCTTTAGGTATTATACAGAGCAGTATCCTCACATTCATTCCTCAGAATTCTGAAGATAGATGGAAGGCATTGTGGCCTTCTTTCAATGACACATTATAACCCGAAATACGCGGTTGATAGCAGTAATAACAAGACAATGAGTACTAGACAGATATGCAAGTCGGCTTGGGCTACCCTGCAATGAGTACTGTTGCAGTTGCAGGGAAAAGGAAGAAACTGTCTTCCATCTTCTCTGTGAATGTCCTGCTCTAGCCGCTAAGAGAAACTGTTTTTTGGCAGTTACTTTATAGCCAACCTTGGTGAGATAGTTTGCATACCATAGGCCTACTAAACAGATCATATACTCCATAGGCAGAAGAATAGTTAAGTATTAAATTATTAAGATTCATTCATACTTCTTAGAATTAATAAAAAAAGATCAACTATTCCATTATTTTGTGGAAAATTATCTAGCTACTGAGATAACTTAAACGCTTTCCACAGACGTTGGCTTTAGAAATTAATTCATTTCAAAATGTTTGATTCTATTTGTACTTGCTTCAAGTTAAGCTTTTACATAGATCGATAGTTTTTAATTAAGGTTTTTTTTCATTTCCTTCTGCACCATTAATGATGTTTTGTAATTTGACTTTAAAAAATCTACGATAAATTATAAAATCGCAAATTTTTCCAAAATATGTTTAAAGTAAGTATACTTAAAATTTTCCGTTTTCCCGGGAATGATTAAAAAAATTTCCTGGGAAATCCCGACAAACTTTTCCCGAGAATTCCCGGATGGAATTTCCCGAACCCCAAACTCTAATTCAAATGTTCTTCGTGAAATTTGGTAAAGATGTTTGATATTTTAATGACGTATTTCATCACAAAACTGCTATTTTTAAGTAAGTTACACTTAATACTAGTAATTTTCTAAAGGGGATCTCGTATTGAGCCAGGCATAAAATTTTTCCCAATGTCAGCCGTACTTTGCAGCACCCTATGGTCTTTTCAACGAATTTCAACGATCATATCAAAATTTAATAAGAACTCAGAATATATGAACTTTTGTGGGTCTACTGCCAATATTTTTTTTAAATAAAATAAAATTTTCGTACTTTATACATAGTTCATGTCATGTGAACCACATTTTGAAACCGATGTCTTTCGATCGGGATAAAATTTGCACCAACGTTAGTCCTATTGGATAGTAGTATAGACTCAATAGAAGTTTTACGCAATTGTTTCTATTAGTTAGCAACAATATATTGAATATTTTTTAATTGTCGATAAGTTAACACATTATGCCGTATGCCAGTAATTCGGTAGAAAGATTTTGACTTTTAGGAAACTTATTTATTTGTGTCGAATTTCATAATTATAGGTACTTGTATTTTTAAGCCAGTAATGCGCGTTAAAGTCATTTTCTGAAGCTACCTTATATACCGGTAAGGTTAATAATGGACCGATCTTAATTAAATTCGGTAGAGAGATTTTGGCTTGTAAGAAACTTACTTCTGTATATCTAATTTCATAGCTATACTCACAGTAATGTGTAATGTGCTTAAGGTCCCCTATACTCTTATTTTTAAGGCAGTAATGAGCGTTAAAGTCATTTTCTGAAGGGGTCCTTATATGGGGGTAGGATTAATAATGGACCGATCCTCATAAAACTTTATATGGACCGATCATAAAATTTGGTAAGAAAATTGCTTATGTCGAATTTCATCGCTATATTCTTTATTTTAAAGCAGCAATGAGAGTAAAAGTTATTTTCTGAAGGGAACCTTATGTGGGAGTAAGGTAAATTATGGACCGATCCTCATAAAATTCAGTAGAGATATTTTGACGTACAAAACATATATTTTGATTAATATCCCATTTAAGAAAAAAAAGTCAAAAATATTTTTAGTTTTGAAAAAAAAAAGATCAAAGGAACATTTTTTAAATATTTTTTCCCGAAAGATTGAGGAAATACATAGATATCTAAACTATTTGAAACTTTTCTTCGCATGTTTGTCAAAAATAACAAACTTTTACCCACTGTAACACTGACAGTTTTTAACTCTGAAAGTTTTTAATCTAAACTACTATCCAATAGGAATAACAGTGTAAATTTCATTCGAATCTAAAAGATCGGTTAAGTATATGTATCTCAGTCTAAGTACATATTTATAATTTTTGATTACTACATAGTCGTGTATGCTTTAACGTCAAAAACAATGACAATTAAAATCAAATAATTCAAAATTATAATCCACAATTTAGTTGAACAATCAATTTAAATATAACAATTAAAAAAAAACTCCCGTTATAAACCGGAATATTTAATGAAGTTCTCTTCATTTCAAACTCAGTTCATAATTTTCCCATTATTAACAGCATATTAAAAATCCTAAAAATTGGTGGATTAACAAAACCAAAATGAGGCAAATGACCGAAAATACACACACATCAGTTGTACATTTATTAGAACATTTAACCCAACAATGGAAATCCTTTTGCCTTCATTCTTTTTTTGTCTAGGTTTTAAACATGGTGACATTAGAGTTGATTTTAAATTTAGAAAATAAACAGCGGGTGTTTTATTTTGAAATTTCAAGCGTTAAACAAAATTCTCTCATCAGCCCTGATATGGTAAATATTTGAAGAAGATTCCATATTTAAAATCTCACACACACACAAATACATTCACGAACAAAACCGGAAATTAAATCAGTTGACAACTATGTTTGGTGCTGAAAAGTGAGAGTGACTATGTTGCTGAAAGAGAAAAGTAGCAAAACAACCACAATTTTCATTTGACATTTGTCCAATGTGTGTTTAAAACGCCATTGCTGATATACAGACAAAAAAAAACTACTGAACAATTAGCTAAGAATGGTTAATGATCATGGTTTGTAGTATTATTTTTATTATTCCAATTCAGTTTTTTCCAGATTTAAATCCTCATCACTTTTAGAAATCGTTTGTTAGGGGTTGTCTGGAATGATAACCGTTGAAATTATTTGAATGTTTATTTTTATATGCGTAATCATTTTAGTTTCAGAAACAGGACTTTAAAGATATTAAATCAACAAAGTAACTGACAGTGGTGCGAGAAACAAACACATTAATAAAAATCTGATAAAACATAGCTTTATTAAGAAATGTTTTCATTCTTTGAAAATCGGATTCCATAGTTTCCAACTCAGAAAGGAATTATTCCGATAACATAAGAAACATTTTTAAAAGTATTCAACATAAGAAATAGTTTTTTAACGATCTACAAAAAAATGTTTTCTTTAAATTACTTAAATTTACTATTAGTGAAGAATTAATACATTTAAAGCACTATTAAAATTGTGAGCTAAAAGCGTTTGCTTTCGCCAGTGCTTTTTATGCCTTTTTGATTTTTGCGAGGCGTTTGTATGATGCGATACTGGCACCCATCACTTTGATTTCTTTCACTTACTCAACAACAACAGAACTGCAACAGCAACAACATTGATTACAACAAATGATAATAATGATAATAGCAACGACCTTCATTCATTGCCTTTTGTCATGCATTTTTATCGTAGATTTGCAAGTTAATCACAACATAAAAGATAAATAAAGGACCACTTCCTCCTCTTATGCCCGCGCTCTCTCTCGCTCTTACTCTTTTCTACCCTTAGTAATAAATAGACTAACTCAACTCCCAATGTGCTCTGAAAATCAAACACACATGGGTGTTTTGTGTGCCCTTTTTTCATGAAAACATTATGAAGTATTTTGTTTCGAAGAGCTTCTAAAATGTTTTATCAAAAGGGATGTAATCTGTGATAATGATAATGTTTTCATAAAAGCAATTTTGCGGTACTGAAGTGGTGAAACTATTTGTACCGTAAAGGAAGTAACATTTATTAACGATTTTCAAAGTTTTAGTCGTATGGACCGGGTGGTGGGTTCGGTTCCCACCTGAGGCACTGCATCACCTTTACAACTAATCTACTATCTAAACTAGCTACTAACTAGCTAACTAACTAACAACTACGAACGAACATAACGAACGAACGTAACTAAAACTACGAACGAACGAAACACGAAACTAACTAACGAATCGAAGAAACTACATCGAACTAACTAACGACAACGAACGAACGATAACGAACGAACGAACACGAACGAACGAACGAAGAACGAAATAACTAACGAACTAACTACACGAACTAAGAACTAACAACGTAACTAACAACTAACTACTAACTAACTAACTAACTACTACTACTAAATAACTAACTAACTAACTACTAACTAACTAACTAACTAACTACATAACTAACTAACTACTAACTAATAACTAACTACTACTAACTAACTAACTAACTAACTAACTAACTAACTAACTACTAACTAATAACTAACTAACTACTAACTACTACTAACTACTACTAACTAACTAACTAACTAACTAACTAACGAACTAACTAACTAACTAACTAACTAACTAACTAACTAACTAACTAACGAACTAACTACAACTAACAACTAACTAACTACTAACTAACTAACTACTAACTAACTAACTAACTACTAACTAACTAACTGAACTAACTAACTAACTAACTAACTACTAACTAACTACTAACTAACTAACTAACTAACTAACTAACTAACTAACGTAAGCTAACTAACTAACTAACTAACTACCTAACTAACTAACTAGGGTCCACGGTTCAGTCTGTCTGCAATTCAAATGTTCGTAATTGACTACATTCTCCATTGCATCTATTTTCCTTTAAGTACATATTCATCAAAAATTCACCTAATCGCTGAAGATAGTTTTTGATGAAGATTATGCTGAGCTATATTTATCCATAGTTATTCGGTAAAACAAACTGAATAAATGACAGCTATCGATTTCAACAATGACTGACAAAGTTCGGAAGTCCGTATTGTCACAAACGTGAAGGCTATAAAAACCACTATAGTTAAAAAAGTATAACTTATTAAGCAAATGGTAGTTTTTCTTGTATTAGTTGTCATACGGAAATATCTACAATTTACTTTTAAATATTATTATCGTGATAAAATTCTACATACTTTTGATACTCGTAACTTATGAGGATATACTAGGGGTTTTGGAGCTGATGGATTGACATTTTATTCGGTATTTTAATGAGAAATGAAGGTTTGAGCTCGGTGCTCAAAAAGCTCTAAAATTATTTTGCAATACAAATGGCATGTTTAAGTTTTTACTTAAAAAATAGCGTAATTATTTACACACTTAGCAACATTTTTTAAAATTCCATTATAATTTTTTTATTGCAACATTCCTTTACGGTATAAAAAATAATTTTATCTCATTTCAAACTAAATATGTATTTCAGTTTTCAACTAGAATCCTGTAGTAGTTGACTTAGTTATTTCAGCTGCTACAATAAAAAAAAAAACAAATTAAATGCGAAAAATCCAAAATTCTTCTTAATAGACAGACAATTGCGATTATTTGTAATTTAAGATGCACTGAGGCATAAATTACAATGAGACCAACGGAGAAGGGTGCAACATACAAACACACACACAAACAACTTATTATTTCTTCCTGTCCATGCAGCAACTCAAACTCAATAGAAAACATCAATTGTATTTATACTGTTAAAGGCAAAAGTTAAAGAATAAAAGGTTAACAATAACCCATAGCAAGGAATTAATATACTTACAGATACACTTCCACATACACATTAATATGAATATTCCTCAGATACCATTGTAGTGGATCATATTGCTGTTAAACGTTATCTTTCAAATAAAATCAAACCAAAATACAAACGTACAACTTTAATATTCACCTTCCCCAGCGAAGCAACCAAATGAAAATTAAAGTCAAAACTCACCAAACTTGTTGAGGAAATATGATACGTGTACAAGTAAAACTGACGGAAGATCTGAGTAAATGGAAGTATGAATGATTTTAATTATTCCCAAAATGCTGCATAATGATACCAAATACATTTTGGGAAATGACACAAACGTTTTATCAAATGAAATGCCATTGACTTTTAGATTATTTGAAATAATAGAGGCTATGAAATTAAGGACGTAAATTTAATACGTTATCGAGATGAAGTACAAATTTACAAATACACATATTTGCACAAAGGATCATATTTTATTAATACTGTGAAAATTATATACCATAAAACATTGATGAGAGAAATTTAATACGGAATTAATAAAGAAAGTGATATTAAATATATATCAATAGATTGTCCATTTAATGGTTAAATTTGTATTATTTTTTTCGAGACCATTTTAAAATTAAGGATCTTATTTGTGAACGCGTAAAATATTTGTCTCTTCTGACAAATATTTTACTTTTCCTCAGGTGATAGCCAATAATAAATCTATATTTAAAATCGTTTTCATGGGTTTTTTTTAGCAGAAAAACCTTTCGCACCAAATGTCTGTCCGTTTGAGTTATTAAATCAGAAAAGAAAATCTAAGATATTTTCGAGATCCACGTCAAATACTTTTCTATAGGATATGTTTTCTCAAATTTTTCTTTTCAAAAAAATTGGTCGTGGTACTTGAAAACATTTGATTTTCACAGGGAATACATAAATTTAATAAATGAAATATATCGAAAAGTGAAATTAGAAAATATAGTGAATTGTGCGCTTTTCGAAATGACATTAACGAGTGTAATTCAGGTCTGAATTGGGGAACAACTCTTGCATTATCGCCATAATTTCTAAAGAACAGTCAAGCTTGTATTTGTTGCCATGTTTTTGACAGAGTTGTGTCCACTCGCACCAATTGAATATATTACTCGTATAACTGTTTTCAAGTTATAGGTTCTTGGCATTAATTGTGTGCTTTCATTCACTTACCTCGTTTGAGGTTATGGAGACCAAATAATACTTTTGATTAAGTTATTGTTAGGGGCTCCAACTTCCTATATAAAGGTATAGGGCGATTGGAGGGCATTCTCCATTTTTATTGCTTAAGAAAAAATCAAGCCAAATTTAGATACCCTGTTTTGAAGAGAGAGAGCGTTCTGCATCGATCGAAAAATAAAAAGATAGTCGGACTTGGCAAGTATTTCAATATGCTGAAGTGTTTTGTCATAGTTGGCCGCGATCATTGGTCCTTTTTCGGTCAATGATCTCTTCAAACGAATCAGTTGTATTGGGTACAAGTTTCCTTTGATGATCTATTTCAGCAGTTCAGAACACTTTTTGTCCCACTAAATACGCAATGGATGTCAATTAGGTTGTTTGGGCGGGCTTCACGATCTATTATACTTTGTATTAACTGTCATCGTGATTTGGATAAAGTATTTTGTACATTAAGTAACATTTTGGGCATGCAAAACCATCTTTTAAGGACTCTTAGCTTCAATTGGCATGGCACCCAATTTGAATTAATCATGCAGATCCTCTTAAGTTTGACAAAAATCTTCATGGAGTAATGCCTCTAATTCCTGGTCATCATACTTTTTTAAATGACCTAGACGATTTAATGTTAGTCAAACGGAACACTTCTGAACTGTACAAAACATTTCTCGCATATTGAAACCGATGGAACACACTCACCATAAGCTTCGGTGAGCAATCGGCGTGCTTCAGCACCACGTTTTTAAAATTTAAGAAGTAAGGCTAAACTTCCCTTGTACGACGCTTTGTTTTTCTCATATGTCGAAGTTTTATCAAAATAAAGTTTGGACAAACCGAATTTTTCGGCATTTTTGAGATGATATAACATCTGAAAATATGAAAGTCCTACTTTTCGTCGATTTATAATTTTTATACCCACGATCGAAAATGATAAGGGGTATAATGATTTTGTCATTCCGTTTGTAACACATCGACGTAGGCCCACAAAAGTGCATATATTCTGCATTCTTATTAAGTTCTAAGACGATCTAGCGATGTGACTGTTGAAATCACGATAGAGACCATACGGGAGAAGCTAGCTAGTTTAAATTTTGTTTAGTATTGAAAGTGAGCAAAATCGGTTAATTATTTTGTTCATTATAGCCCCCATACAAGTGGCCCCTTAAAATACAGTTTAACCCTTTCACGCACAAAACTAAACCGGCGGACTTTTTATGGATATGACTTCACCACACACTTTAATATGACTTATGTATATTGATAATTTTTGATGAAAAATGGAAAAAGTATTTCGCAGGATATTATCCTTTTTAGTAACAAGTTTCATAGCAACAACGTAACTATAATTTTATAATAATCGGTGCATAATAGACACTGCCTGTCGTCCTGTAATGAATAAGTACTTATTTTCAGAGTTTTTACACAAACAAAAAATATAATATTATTTGTGTGTGTAAGCCATTAGTTGGTGCACAATTCAGCAACTAAGCAGTGGTTGTTAGTACGATAGCTGACTAACAAACACAAGACCAAAGTTCGTATCCTAGACGGCTACCTTTTATATTCTACTTATATTAACGAGAGTTTAGTACTTGCCTTTAATGACATCGCTATATTAAAATAATGAGTTATAATGCCAATGTACATACATATAACTAGCTTTTTAACTCATTACTTTTTAATGTATAGTAATGGGATGTATTGAAAATCTGATTCGTGTGAAAAGTTTAGAAGTTAGCATTAAAAAAATAGTTTACGTTTAGAATCGGAGTATCGAATGTACTTAAAAGCAGTCATTGTAAACCTATGTTAGTATGGGTGTAGTAAAAATTCCTATAACCCTTGTTTGGTTATCAATATTTTTCTAGTAAAACCTGATAGGTTTTAGAAAGGGAACTTTCAATATTCTATATCATTATGTCTGAAGGCAAAATGTGCTGATAATATTTAAATAACTAAGTACTTGTATAAATATTTATTATTTATTACATTTTTCAAATTATGTTTTATTATCTACATATTTCCAATTTATTACTTTCAACAGATTTGTAGTGGTCTGGTTTTAGACCAGTTTCACTATAATTTACTTTCCTTCCAGCCACTATTTGTTTTTTACACCTTTATTATTTAACATTTTTTGTATCATGTCAAAACACATTAATAACTGTTGTTGCTGCAGCAATTTTTTTCAATATTTTGCGTTTAAGCCAAACAGTTAATAGAGTGAAAAATGTAAACATGTTTACAGTTCCTTTATTTCTTGTTACCATTTTACATTATCAAGGTCAATATCATTGAAAATATCGTTTGTATACAGCACAAATTGCTCGACAGACAGACTTGCTAAAAGTTGTTGCGTACATGACATAAGCGCATGCGTACGATTTTAATACTACAATTTAATGCTTGTTAATAGACAAACAACGAACATTCGTATCAACAACAATTTTATGCTTTTTGCCAACGACAGAAACTACAAACGCAAAATTAACTTTGACGTCAATTTACAAGAATTTAATGAATGCGGAAATTATGTGGTTTGCACACGTTTAAAATAAATGAATATGCATGTTGAAAGGAAATTTTTAAATTAATAAACTTACAGTTAATTTTTATGTTGAAAGGATTTTATTTTTGGATTGTTTATTTTACATTTAACAAATTTTAGATTATTTTTTATGAATGAAAACCAAACGGATGTTAATGATTTGTCACTTTGTTTAATTGTCAATTGATTGGATAAATTAATGAAATACTTTTACGACATCAAGGTTAAAAATACTTTGGATTTTATCATAAACATTATTTTTTATACAACATATTGTTTTATTCTTAAATTAATAGACAATTAAACAATAAACTGCATTGACAAGTACAATGTCAAGCATGGTAATACATTGTGTTCAATGTTATGCCAGGAGCTAAGCTAAGTCATGTTATATTCAAATTTTAATTGTTATTGAAATAAAAATATGTATCTCATGTTGTGTGCAAATAACGTCAAAACAATGACATCAACAATTACCATTCAATTTGTTCTCTACATTATGGAGATGTTTTAAAATTGTATGTCACATGATAAATTACTGTGTGAAATATACTTACAGTGGTAAGCATTGCATCATAACCCTTATTATAAGTAGTTAGGTTATCTTGCTTTTTATTGTCAGTCACCCTCACCCGCCAGAATCCTGATTTGAGAATCTTTCGAGTGACTTATTATGATTTCCTTAAGTATTTTCTTCAAGTTACTCCTCGGTGCCATAGAAAGCCATTTTTTTTATTGTATATAGCTAGATATGCTTTCACTCACCTCTATCATCATTAGCTCTACTTCATTCTTTAATCGTTGAGGATTCAAAGTCAGAAATCACAACTAAGGACTGAGGTTACTTAGAGCTACCTCCGAGTACATTCTTCTATTTCACCCCCTACTTTATTTTTAATGACTAAGGATTAGTTCAGTAGTTGTATTTTGATGATACGTGCAGAACTACAGTGGCCGCCGGGTTCGTGGGGTATACCAGATTTCCGGCTGGTGAACAATATTCACATCGTAAATTGAAGTGGGACCATAGGTGGGAAATGATAGATTGATTGAACATCCACCAAGGGTAGAAGAACTGGCATAGAACTTTCCACACTCTCAGAAAACGGTATCTTCTTACGGGCGCAAATTTTCAGAATTCAGTATCACAACTAAAATACCTGTGGAAACCGCTTTGCAGTAATATCGGAACAATAACCGAAAATAACAACGCTCTAACGTTTATAATGTTGTCTACTGCTGCAGCCTATGTAGGGCGACCATAGATTCGTTTAGATTATCTGATTCCAAACACTTAAGATTTAAATCTCTGATATAACGTTAATCACGAAGAGAGCGTTAATAACGAAAACGAGTTTTCAACTCCCTATTTGTAAGTACTTATTTAAGTAGTTATTTGTAAGCGATCCTTGTAAGAACTTTCCTCCAACAAACCAACTTTTTATTTCCCTATTTGTATTTACTTATTTAAGTAGTGTGAGCAATCGTGGTAAGTACTTGCCTCCAATGTCATCACCTTATATGTCCCAGTTGAAAACCAAAATTCTTGTTAAAAACAGACAATTTTTAACTCATGACCCAACATGTCATGGTACTCATCCTTTAATACCATTTTTCTTTAACTACCAAGTCTAACACTAAAACATGGTCGATATTCGATCATATTCGTAAAATTCTAAATTTAAACATTAATTCTCCCATATATGTATGTATGTAAATATTTAAATTTAATATACTCCATTTATTCCAAGTAGTTTACAATTATTTGAAATTTATTTATAAACAAAGAATTTAACTGGAACTAATTATTATAACCATGACAATGCGTATATTGTTACCATTATTTTTATGTATTTTTCAATTTATTTATGAGTTTACGAACAAATACAAGTTTTTCTAAATTCATATTTCTTTAAGCGATCTCCACAACAACCATTTTATGCTACTAACTATAAATAGTTTAAAGCATTTTACTCAAACTCTAAAAAGCTCAAACAAGTCTATTGTTGTCCGCTTGAAGTTGTTGTTCAATATTTTCACAGGTAATTTACCAACAAAAACAATTGCAATATCATACATGATGTATTGTTGATGTTAAATTGAAATTGGTATTCAATAGATCAGTGCATGGACGGACAGACGGACGGATAATTTAGTTAAAATTGCTTTGTTTGCAAATTATGGAAAATTATTTCAGTTATTGTGATTCAGGGGTCAAACCAAAACTATTGAGTCATTTTTCAAAAGAAATATTTACGTTTTTTTTTATATGGCAATAAGGTGTGCTAAACGTGTGAAAGAAGCAAAATATTTATCTACTTATTTATAGTTGTATAAACTATTGATGTGGTTTTATTTATTAATAAACTGAAACAACATCTGTTAATAAGTCGAAGAATAAAATAATGAAATGTTTAACATACATACATATAAAATGAATGTACTTAATGCAATACACTGACAACTCATAAAATACAGTTTGAAGTCAAATAACTTTTAATAGATTTTATTGTTATACTACATTTTTTGGATTTAATATTAAGGAATCAGATGTTTTTAATAATTTAGAAATGAGAACATTGTTTGATATGCGTACTAAGAATTTAAGTGTTTCGGTAAAAACTAATTTACTATCTCTGATCTTCTCTACTCTGTACATGTACTATATTCTCTGATTCAAAGTTTATTTTTTAGCTTTTCTTACTACAATGGAAGAGACGATAGCAATAAGGGATGATAAAAAACATTTATTGTCCCGACTAAACAAACCAACCTTTTATCTGAATGGTTCTCTTACTTGTCGGAAAGCAATTTCGTGCAGTTAAATCTTCAGTTCCAGATGGCATTTCAGCACTATTTCTGAGGCGGTATTCTTCGATGCTAGCTCGTCCATTAGTTATTTTTTCAGGACCAAGCATTTCCTGCATAATGAAGGATTTCTAATGTTACACCAAGAAGTTAACAACCATACTAAAATTCATAGTTAAATGGATATATACAGCTAAAGTTCGTCCTATTTCTATATGCGGATCCTTTGTATGGAGAACTTCAACTAAGAAGAAATTTGTTTTAGATCAATTATAAAAAGTTCAGAGATCAGCGTGCATTTTAATAACAGGTGCTCCATAGATCAAGAACAAGAATATATGGACATGCTAAGATTTTAATGCAAATATCTCCAATCATAAACCAACCATCTGACTATTTATATTACCGCACTTTCTGACTTTGATAGAATTTTTAAAGTCTGAATTCCATCTGGGGGCGACTGGGGGTAACCTACCGAGTGATCAACCACCAAAATCTTTAGAGATTGTTCTAAAATTAACTGCAGTGTTCCGATGTCTTCTGTGAAGAAGCTTGGATAAGTATTTTTACCGTCTTCCCAACAACTGTAGTGTAGTGATACTATACATATGATCTTAATCGGCACGTTTGTCACTAAACTATTATACTACCACTTACCTATTGATCAGACAATTCAAGAAATATCTGTCAAGTCTGGGTCGTCAGTCTTGAAATAATATGGAAACAACCCAGGCACATGTAAAGGGGTCAAGTTATTGTGGCCTTCTTTCAATGAAAAACGCACAAGACACCTTATACCAAACCCGAAATAGGTGGGATATATCGAGGTTGATAGCAGTAATAACAGGACACTGGGTGCTAGGCAAACATGCAAGTCGGCTTGACATCCCCTTCAATAAATACTGTAGCAGTTGCAAAGACACAAAAAAGAAAGAAACGATCTTCCATATCATCTGTGAATGTCCTGCTCTAGTCGTCAAGAGAAGCAGTTTCCTTGGCAGTTACTATATATACAACCTTGGTGAGATATCTGGGTCTTAATGACATCCTGAGATTAATCACGGCTAATACTATACAAAACTACATCTGACGAGTGAAGTGGTCCTGTCAAACGGAATACCTTCGACTTTACCAGATTATTCATGCGCAGTGTCTACCACCATAACCAACCAATCAACAACAGCAAACTATAATCTCATCAAATTAGAGTCCTTAGATTCGTAGCCAATCCCCAAAAAGGGAGAAGTTAACAACCTTACTAAAATTCATAGTTAAATAAATGTATGCAGCTACAGTTCGTCCTATTTGTAAATACGGATCCTTTGTGTAGAGAAATTCAACTAAGAAGAAATTTGATGTAGATCAATTATAAAAAGTTCAGAGATCAGCGTGCATTTTAATAACAGGTGCTCTAAGAACTAATCCTTCAGAATCTCTGGACACTATATTGCATATCCTATACATATATAATGCATATAATGGCCATATCAGGAACAAGAATATATGGACATGCTAGATTTTAATGCAAATATCTCCAACCATGAACCAACCATCTGAATTCCATCTAGAAGCGAATGGGGGTAACCTACCGAGTGAATATACCACCAGAATCTTTAGAGATTGTTCTAAAATTAACTGCGGTGTTCCGATATCTTCTGTGAAGAAGCTTGGATAAGTATTTTTACCGTCTTTCCAACAACTGTAGTGTTTTTCAGGCTGATGTCAATCTGTATGATCTTAATCGGCACGTTTGTCACTAAACTATTATACTACCACTTCCCTATTGATCAGACAATTCAAGAAATATCTGTCAAGTCTGGGTCGTCAGTCTTGAAATAATATGGAAATAACCCAGGCACATGTAAAGGGGTCAAGTTATTGTGGCCTTCTTTCAATGAAAAACGCACAAGACACCTTATACCTAACACGAAATAGGTGGGATATATCGAGTTTGATAGCAGTACCCAGCAAAAAATCTGAAATTTTTGGTAATAGCCAGTAGTTATTTCATACATTACTTGGTAATGAGTGTTCATTATCGTCCACATTATTTCATTTAGCTGAATAGGTTATTACTGGTAGGTTAGGTTAGGTAGGCAGGTCGTCCTCGCGATGTCATCACTGGGGACACACTTGGGTCCAGAATTTTGATCCCTTTGTGATACCTGAAACGAGAGAGAACGGTCGGCGTATTAGTACACTTCAACCTAATCACTCTGGTTTCCACCGAACCAGTTTGTCGCACGAATATAGGAATCTATCTTTCGGATATCAACCTCCGATAGATCCGCTAAGTCATGCAGAAAATAGCTACCTAGCAGACCCACTCTGTGATCAGCTAGGGCAGGACAATGACAGAGGAAGTGAGTTATACTCTCTTCTTCCTCTTCATCCTGGCAGCTCCTGCAGAAGTCGTTACTGGGTAAGTTCAGTCTTCTTGCATGGAGTCCGAAAGGCCAGTGGCCAGTTACCACTGCCGTTAAGTTCCGTAGATTAACTCTCGGAATGTAGAAAAGGGCTTGGGATCTTTGTGGGTCGTAAGATGGCCACATGATCCTTGCCTGTCTACAGGTGGCTTCAGTCGACCATCTGCATTGCGCAAGCTCATATAGTTTTTCACGTATCGAGCGTTTGCAGGTTGAAAGCGGTATACCGACAAAAGGGTCGGTATGCTCTCCTGCAAGCGAGGAGCCTAACTTGGCAAGAGAGTCCGCGATGGTATTACCAGGAATTTGCTGATGTCCTGGAATCCAATACAGTCCTATTGTGGAATGTTTCGCCATCTCGTTAAGGGATGCCCGGCATTCTAGGACTAAGTTTGACGTCGTGTAGACACCACTTAGAACCTTAAGGGCTGCCTGGCTGTCGGTATAAATTCGAATATTAACACCGTATATTCGATAAAACCTGAGCCAGTTTGCAGCCCGTTTAATGGCTGATAGTTCAGCCTGAAGGACGCTACATTGGTCAGGAAGCTTGAATGATACTTCCGTTCCCGAATGTGCTATGTAAAAGCCACCGCCTACACCATGGTTTGATTTTGAGCCATCAGTGAAAACCTTATACGATCCATCATGGAGGATTGTTTCCATCACATTTGGGTCGTCTCGGATATTCACCGAAAAGCTTCTATCAAAAGACGGTTTGGCGATGCAATAGTCGATATTGCCAGGAATTTCTCCTAGACAATTGAGGATGGTGGAGTGACCTGACTGAATCATATGCCACATACCAATTGTATTGAGTCTAATAGCCGCGTTGAGGGCAACCTCTTGGGCCATTAGATCAATAGGTAGCCATCCCATCATGACAAAGAGAGCCTTTGATGGGGTGGTGCGGAGAGCCCCCGTTATCAACAGAGCTGATGTGCGAAGGATTCCCTCAAAACGTTTGCGGTGTGAGTCCTTTTGTACAGACTTCCACCATACAAGTGCACCGTACAATAGTATGGGCTTGACTACCATGTCGAAGAGCCATTTGGTATTCTTGGGGTTTATGCCCCATGATTTGCCAATTGCTCTTTTACACGAGTATAAGGCCGCAGCCGCTTTTGATACTCTAGATTGAGTGTTCAAATGCCATGATAGTTTTGAATCTAGGATTACTCCCAGATATTTAGCACTATCCGATAACTTCAATTCTATCCCATTCAGTCGTGGGAGAGTGAAGGTGGGTATCTTGTACTTCTTAGTGAAGAGAACAAGTTCCGTTTTCGATGGATTAACACCAAGGCCACTGACGTTGCTCCATGTACTGAGTGTCCTGAGTGCAATCTCCATCCTTTGCGATAAAGTATCCAGATATTTGCCAGATACTACTACAGACACATCGTCTGCATATGCTATTACCTTAAATCCCATAGATCTAAGATCCATAAGAAGTGGGTTCAACGCTAGGTTCCACAGAAGTGGAGATAGAACTCCACCTTGTGGGGTACCGCGATTTGCCACTTTTGTGACATTTGCTGCTCCCATTTCGGAGATAATGATTCGCTGAGTCAGTAATCTCTTGATGAAAGCTGTTATTGGTTGGTTTATACCCAGACCAGTTAGGGCCGTTGTTATCGACCCAGGGTGAACATTGTTGAAAGCCCCCTCGATGTCCAAGAAGGCAACCAGTGTATATTCCCCTTGCGCTATTGTCTTTTCAATGTGACAAACTAGCGAATGTAATGCAGTCTCAACAGATTTTCCCTTCATGTAGGCATGTTGAGATGCTGATAAATGGTCAGGTTTGATATGTATTCTGAGATGCAGATCAATTATCCTTTCCAAAGTTTTGAGAAGAAAGGAGGATAGACTAATTGGTCTAAAATCCTTTGGCTTCGTGTGAGAGGTCTTTCCTCCTTTCGGAATGAAGACCACTGTGCACTTGGTCCAGGGTTCGGGTATATAAGACCATTTTAAACAGGCATCATATATCCGCGTTAGCCAAGGCATAAGATGGACAGCATTGTATTGCAAATCCGCAGGTATTATACCGTCAGGACCCGGTGATTTGTAGGGGTCGAAGCTGTTTATCGCCCAGTTGATTTTATCTTCATTTATGGATATTCCTGTATCAGCTGGGAGATCTGTAAACTGCATGTCAGTCCCGTTTTCCGGAGATTGACAGCCTGGAAAGTGAGTGGCCATTAAAACTTCTAAGGTTTCTTGGCTACTGGTCGTCCAACTGCCACAAGGTTTCTGAATGAAACTTGGGACAGGAGGAGTAGATGATAAGATTTTGCGCAGACGACTGGTCTCAGAAGAACCTTCCACGCCGCTACAGAAGGTTTTCCAAGATTTGCGCTTTGCATTTCTTACCAGGTTCTTGAAACGATTAACCGAGGTCTTATAAGAAATCCAGTTTCCTGTTTTCTTTGCCTCGTTAAACAGTCTGCGCGTCTCTTTTCGAGATTTCGCAATGTCCGCAGACCACCATGGGGGCCTGCATCTGCCTTTGTGCATATTCTGTTTACAAGACAGTGAAGTCGCGTGTTTGAAAGCTTGATTTATGGTTTCAACCGCGTTTTCTATGTCCGATCGGTTTTCGATGATCGGTACATCCTGGAGTGAACGTGAGATTAGCCCCATTTGCATTTCCCAATCTGTTCGTCTCCTGTTTATAAAGGGCTTTGGGGCCACTTTGTCAACTACGATTTCAAAATCGATGTACTGATGGTCAGAGAAAGAACAGTCACTTGAGACTCTCCATCCCCTTATCCTATCATGATGCATAGAACTAACCAGCGTAATGTCAAGAACTTCCCTTCTGTTTGAAACAATAAAGGTCGGTTCGGATCCTGTATTTAAAATATCAAGATTATTGCTTAGAATGAAGTTAAAGATTGACTCACCTCTAGCGTTTATGTCCGAGCTTCCCCAGACAGTATGATGGGCATTGGCATTAGCCCCCATGATGATCGGCATGCTTTTCGAGTTTGCCATCTCTATGGATCTGCAGACCAGGTTGTTCGGTGGCTGGTCGCTGTGGTCGTGAGCCATGTACGCCGAGATAACCAATATAGCACCTACACTGGTCTCCCATATGGCTGCTACGGTGTCTTCATCACTGAAATCAGAAAGAATGAAGATGTTGAGACTGCTTTTGGCTACTATACAGGATCGAATCTTACCAGATCCTTTTGCGTACAATAGCTTAAAGCTTTTCATGCCTAGTCCACTCACCCTTTCTTGGTGAATCCAGGGTTCCTGGACTAGGGCGAGCTCCTCCCCACTTACACCCATTCGGAGGAGCAGTGCAGCCGAGGCTGCTTTGGAGTGGTGGAGATTAATTTGGGTTACTCTCACCATCTCCTTTTTTGTCTTTACGCAACACTGTGACGTTGGCGTCCTCCTTGTCAGAGGCAAGGAGATCGTCCTCGTCAACTGACTCTTCCCCCTCCTTAACCAACTTAGAAGTTGATTGACTCAGCGAAAGGTCAGTCTCGTCGCAAGACATATCCGCAGCGGATTGGTCAGGATCGGGATCATCCTGTTCCAATAGTCCCTTGTCATCGCCTCGGTAGACACGGAGGAAGATCGACTCGAAGCCGTAGTAGACCTTCCCTTGTTTCTCGCGAAGCGGCGCCAAAGACTCCTGGTTCAGGATCACAACAATCCTTCTGGAGCTTCCTACGGGTTGAGAAACCCTGACGACCTTCCAATCTTGAGTTGGAAGATCCGGATTGCCAACCTGTAGAAGCTCCAGTATCGCTGCCTTTTTATGTGGTTCCGCAGGAATTATGGCGGTGGATCTAGGCCTTCGTGGGATCTCGTCCACAGAGACCACTTCCAGCTTAGCACCTTCCCACGGATCCTTTATCAGCGACACAGCCTGCTTCAGGAGCAAAGCTGAGCGCTCGTTGGAACAGGCCATTAGCTTCACTCTGTTGTGAAACCAACCGCCGTCCTCACACTGTGGGGGGGGACCAGGGTTCTGTTTAAGAACTTCCCAGAACACCCCCATCAGCTTTTTTCGCACTATGTCCCATCTGGATGGAGACATAGCGCCATCTATGTCACCCCTGTCGATGACAGCACGCGTGAATTGGTTCTCAACCACTTCACCGGAGGTCCTGTCATGCGGCTTGGGGGGCAACGGTTTCGGACGTTTTGTCCCGGGCTGCTGGCCCTGAAGATTAGTCTCCTCCTCAGAACGTTGCCGTTTAGGCGCGTCCTTAGACGTGAGGGGGGGACTCTTCTCCAGAACGGCCAATTTTCCCTTAGCCCATTCTAGAGAGGACTTGTCCTCTTTACTTAGCGACTCAACTGGCTTGCCAGCTAAGCGCGCTAGAATTTTGGCGGCGGAGCGCCGTTGTAGGAAGGCCCTTCTTGCTGGTGTTACGTGCCTGGGGGTCTTACTATTCGCCGTGTTGGCATTGGGAGATGCCGTTTGAGAACCCGAAATCTTGTTCGCAGTTCCCTCGTGCATAACCGGCACTGGGGTTGCTACCTTGGTTTTGGTGGCCTTAGTAGTCCCCGAAACAGGGGGTTTTATCGGCATTTTGCCAATACGGACCTGAGCTGCCTTTGAGGTACTTGGGGTGACGTCCAGAGGTGCCTCGCTGCTTATTTTGCTGCATCCAGCTTTGGAGCCAGATGCTGTTATTGTTTTGCGACTGCAGGATCCAGGCTTCCCTAAATCCGCAGACGCTTTTGTTTTGGGTTTGGCGCCGGTAGCATTCAGACTAGCCCGACCCGGTGTCTCCGCCGGACTAACCTGGGTGCCAGTAGCACTCGACTCTCCACAGCCTGTCGCCTTCGCCGTGGGGGTAGGGTCTCCGGAGATTATTAGGCCCCTTACCGGATACGCGGGGCACGGTTTCTTGTCGGACATTGGACATTAAAAACGGTGTGCATTTTATACTTGCTGCCAAGTATATGATTCTGCATATGATGTGCTTGCAGACCACCAAGCCGCCCAATGTGGGAACAGACGCTGGTGGATTTAGACGGACCGTCGTGGAGTTTAGGGATCTAAAGATCCCGAACGGACTGTACTGTCAAAAGATACACATCCGAAGGATGAGTAGAGATCTTTTGACAAGTACTTGGACTGGTAGCCGCCCCATCGGGGAGAAACAGACGCTGCCAGTCGTGGGAAGGGTAGTTCTTAGTATGTGCTCGTCATGAGCCCCTCTGGCATGGGTAGCCCTACCAGCACGGCCTGCATGGGTCATCACACATAAGCCTTCGCATCGCGTCAAGATGACTACCCGTCGCGAAGGTTATTACTGGTAAAGAACAAAACAATTTGGATTTGTTATGGCTCAATTGTCTAGGTCGTTTATTTAACAAACAGGGGGTTCGTGGTTCGAGCTCTGCTGGATACTGTTTATTTTTTTTCAAAATGACATTCATTTATATATTTTTGTAAAATGCCGTTTTCAAAATTACAAAAAGCAACATGTTAATGGAGCATCGAGTAAGCGACTGGAGTGAGAAACATAGAAGAATGAAGATATGTCAGATGTTAATCATTTATTTTAAAGTTAACAGAATCGACTTTCAGATGTCCATTTTCTTTTGATGTGAAATTCGAATCAAATATAATTTATATCTCTATCCTGTTTCTCATTACCTATTTTTGAGATATAAAATCGTCATACATTTCATACTTAAAAGTAAAAGCAAATTGACCCTGTTAAAATAGAATAACAAATTTTAAAAATGAGACATTAAAAATAACAATTATAAACGGATGTTTCAATTTTCACAATATGATTAACTTTTGTATTCGAATTAACAGCAATTAATTATAATTTTTACTTTTTTTAATATTTAGCTTTGTTTTATGTTTTCTTATTGTTATTTTAGTTTAGTTTAAATGCACAGTTAAATAAAAGTACGACTATAAGAAAAAGTACCCTTCTAAATTAGGTGTGGTCCATGTACATTGAATGCTTGCACACATACAACGGACTATATTTCATCTGATCTAAACCACAAATTGAAAAGAAACATGATTAGTTGTTGTCTAAGAACAACTAAAAAATATGAAAAACACGTACAACTATTAGACACAAATAACTATATAAATAATATTTAATATAATTGGTTTAAGATAATTTAAATATTTATTTATTTACTAACATCTATACACTCTATGGTAAATTAAATGTATTTTTAATAAAAAATAAATAAAAAAAGTAAAACCATATCATATTGTATATATTTTTATTGAACTTTATACATGAGTTGCAGAGAATTGCAGGGTAGTGGGTGTAAGCAAAACTCGTATTACAATTACTTTTACAATTTAAAATTTACAAGAAACCGGCAAAAAATATATATTTATTTCAATATAAATTCACTAAGAGTAGATTTTTTTTCGTTTTGTTTTCTAGTTTTAGTTACCAACTGTTGTTCAACTTTACCCAGTTATAATGGACCAAGAAAAATGAAATACCATGATATAAAAAAGACAAGTTTTTACAACTCATGCACCAAAACATGTTGTAATTGTAGTCTAAGACCACACCAAAACCAAATACCTTCTTAGACATCAATGAAGGAAAAAAGATATAAATCTGTTAAATTCATTTATTCCAGGTTTCGTTTAACCAACAGAATTTTTATTACAAAAAATAAAGAAAATAATCCTTTCGAAATATTAAGAAATCATCTAATTGCAACACCCTCAGGTTTTAATAATAGCAACAGGTTAAATTTGTATTTTTTACAAAACTTCATTAAATTGTTTTAACCAAATAATAAATACATTTGATTTAATTTTATTTAGGTGTTGCATCAGTTTTTTTTTTTAATTTTGTTTTTATTTTACACTTCTTTTGCACAAAATTTTATTTAAAATTCAAACAAGTTTGTTGCTTAAGTCTTTTGTTTTCAAATGCATACATTGGCAGTTTAAGTACGAGTGCATGCATGCAATGTGTGTCCGTCTGTCTGTCTGACTTTGTTTACGTGTTAAATTCATAAAGAATTTATGAATTGCACTGAATTAATTCAAATAAGAGCATGAAAAATGTAAAAATACATTTGTATACAAATTAGAATTACAAACATTTTTAAAATATACAATAAAACGAAATATTCTCAAGAATTTGAAGGTTTTTAAACTGTTGTGAAACAATTAAGTTAATGTATATACAATTACGAGTATTTATAAATCATTATAAATTTATGGCCATCTTTAGTATAAAAAGAATAAAAATGGAAAATTTACAAGCTTTTTTATAATTGGACCAGCACTCAGGGGATGACCCGTACTTATGAGAAGCATTGTGTTGGAACTAGGAAAATAGGTTGTGGGAAGGAGGATAGAGGGAGTATACCTCTGCAGGAAGTTTATTCCACATACGAACAGTGCGGCTGAAGAATGAATTTTCCCTGTAATGCGTTGTGCGGTCCACTGGTCAATCTACCACAAATGGGTGTGTTCTTGAAGAAAGACGTGTGTTACGCAAGAATATACGGATATCGGGAACAAGTTCCCTAATTTCAAAGGAACACATTCCATTGTAGTATCGATAGAACAGTGAAATACACCCCACGTTGCGACGGTGCTCCAGTGAATCAATAGAGTTGGATACCCTACTGTCACCGATAAGTACCTTCGCCCTCTCCTGTACGCGGTCGAGTAGCTCCAAAATAGACTTCGAAGCTCCGGCCCATACATGAGAGTTGTATTCCATTTTCGGTCGGATATGGAGTGAAGTATGTCTTATACCGTTTCAAAAAACCGAGACACTTGAATGCTTCTTTCGACACTTGAAAAATGTGTTTAGTCCAGCGGACATCGCACTGAATTTTCATGCCCAGAACATCAAGAGTTTCTGATTCCTTAATATTTACACTAGATGGAACAACAATATCTGCCAAGCGTTTATGTGTTAAAAAACAACATTGAGTCTCACGGGCGTTAAAATCGACTCTGTTAACATGACCCCATTCAGAGATTCTTATCAAGTCGTGATTAAGCGATTCATTCATATTGCGCCTCATTGCCCCAATCTCTAGAGAGCTTGGCCTATGATTGAATGAATAAGAATGGCAGATACTGCTGTCATCCGCAAAAGAGTAGATAGAGTTGGAAGTTTGACATAGAAGGTCATTTATAAAGATAAGAAGTAGGGTAGGGGAAAGAACGGAGCCCTGAATTAATCTTGAACTCGTTTGATGAGATCCCATCTATAACAACTCGTATAGTGCGATCTCTGAGAAAGCTCGAAATAAATCGAGAGAAGTTATTACCGCAATTAGTTTTGATACAAGTGCACCATGCCACACTCAAACGCCTTTGAAAATCTAGAGCCACCACTTTACTTTCGCCAAAATGGTGAATGGAATGACACAATTTCTCCGAAAGGAAGGCTAGTAAGTCTCCCGTAGAGCGACCTCTACGAAAGCCATACTGGCGGTCGTTAAGTAAATTGTTGGTCTCTAAATACTTGACAAGATGGAAATTTACCATACTTTCCATAACTTTAGAAAGTGCTTTTTAGGAATTGGCGTTACATTAGCAATCTTCCAGCATACAGAAAATTTGCCGGCATGGTATAGAATGCTGAAAAGATTAGCTAATGGACGAGCTAGCTTTGAAGAGCACTGCTTCAAGACCAGTGCCGGTATGACATCCAGTCCAGGAGACTTGTTAATGTTGAGATATGTTAGAACCTTTTTAACAGAACGCGCTCGAAAGAATATATTTGCCATAGTTACTGATACCCTTTCGAGGTTAGCTTTATCAACCGGATCAGTGAATGTTTGGTCGTCCTTGAAAAGCGTCGGAATTGAAGAACTGGCATTATCCTTAACACTTTTAACGAACGACCAAAAGGTTTTGCAGCAAGAGCTTTAGCGCGAAGGGGCTGCTCGTGTAGAGCTTTTTGGCGTCTTAGCACTCTGGCACAGCTTATCAGTTTGCACGTTTTTGTTATTACGCCAAATTCTGAAAGCTTCCTCTCTGGATCTGATGGCATTTTTGCACTTCTCATTAAACCAAGACTTTTGCCTAGGCTTATTCGACGGATGAATGTTTTCATTCCCAGCATAATTATATTTTCAACCATTTTTGCCATGGCATTGACATTATTGTCTAGGAAACAATCCCCCAAAATCTATACTCATTTTAGGTGGTGTATCATAATGTCCCGTGACATAATGTCCATGGACGTTATGATACACTAAATTGAGTCATAGTGTCTATGGACGTTATGAAAATTTCAAAAGTGTCAGAATATCTACGACAGCAAACCAAAAGTACATACATATTAATTTATAAAATAGTGTAAACAACAAAATACACACAAAATTAAAATGTGTTTTTGACGCTATGACTTCAACTTCTCGATAGTTTAAAAAGTGCAGGCGACATATATATCATCAAAGACAATATAATGTACTGAATCTTGATGATATAAATATCATCGAAGAAGTAATAACATCATGATTGGAATCCAGATCAGATATACAGCGAACTTTGATGTGACCTTAAATGTTAGAATACCAACTAGAATATAAATTATCAAAACCAGATTGATGCTATTGCAAAATACACTTGAGAATCTTTCCCGATAAATTTAGAACTCGTGTTCGAATTCGCCACTGATTCATCTAACAGAAGTATTCTAGGCGTCAACAATATTTATTTTTATTAATTCCATTCATTATATTTTCAATGGTTTGAATGATGTCTAATCAAATTAATACAAATTTCAGGATTTATTTTAAATTACCAAATGCAAAACTACGTGTCATACAGACAAAAATGAAAACATATTGTTATTTGGTTAAAAGAGACAGAAACTAGGTAGTCTATTATTACTATTATATTAGAACGTGTCTAAAGAAACGGAAATAACCTGTACAAGACATTTTACAAACATTTAGGCCTTTTCCCGGATAAAACATTGCTTGACGTGGCTTTATTTGACGTTTTGTCAAATAAAGACATTAATCATAACAACTTCGAAAATGTCTCAAATTATTTGCATTAATCAATCAAAAATACATAATTGTTAATTTAAAAAAAATGACAAATCAAACAAACATTTATACAATGGTATTGTATTTCCTAATATTTATAGAATAATAATAAATCACTTTGGATACAAACTTGTAAATGGATCAAACTTCTAAAACAAGTTTGCTACTTAAGTCTTTTGTTAGAGCTCTTAAAATGTTTGTGGCTTTGTATGTATATGTAGTAATAATAGTACAGGTACTTATTTCAATTATTTAAATGAAATAAAATTGAGTTACTTTTTAATTATATCTAATTAACGATTTTTTTTTCTTTTTTGCTTAATATTCATACTCATTTGACACTTTTATAATATTTAATACCGCATGATAAATCCTATAAATATTATTATTGTTATTATCAAAACTAACAGAAAAAAAGAACATTAAATGAAACAACTTTATAAAGCAACAATAATAGCACGGCAATAGCAACAACTACATTACAGCAGCAGCAAGCAATAATCAAATTCAGCACTAAACAGCTTCAATTACAATTTATTTTTTATATGAAAAGTAAAATGTAGTTTAATTTTATTTAATTTTTTTATAATTTTTTTATAATTTTTTTTCTTCTTTCATGCATTATACATGTATGCTCAATGTATGGGTGAGTATTTAATGCTGTTGATTTAGCATTATAAGAATGTATATCGTGTATGATTATGAGAATAGTTGTTGTTTGATTGTGCATAGAAATAGTTGTAGTCAGGGATGTGTAGCGAAATTTTAAAATGAAATGTAATAAAACTTTATAGATACTTTTACTTATTACTTTACTAGCTATACCCAGTGTGCTTTGCTAGCCTAAAAGCAATATGTATAAATAAAAAACCCACTTAACGATTTTGAAGATTCTAACTACAATAGTTTCCAAGATATACAATATGTTACATATGAGAGATGTCAAGCTGTTTCTATCTATCGCCAATTTTTATCTATCTATGAAAAATTTGAAGAATATAAGAGTTTCCACGAAATTTTGTAATTAATTCATATATGTGGTGCCAAGCCACCCATTGAAAGTCCGCCCGTTATTCTATAAGTGTTCCCATGAATGTCAAAGTTCTTCAAGTAAAATTTGAAGATTCTAGCTCTAATAGTTTCTCAGTGGGGGCTTCAAGCTCCCCAGATGAAAGCCCGCACTTTTTCCCCAAAATGTTCAGATGAATATTAAAATAATTTGTGCAAAATTTTAAGAATCAAGTTCTATTAGTTTCCCAGATAAACGAAATTTTATATTTAATTCATATGGGAGGTGCAAAGTTCCCCATTGAAAGTCCGCCCGCTATACTCTAAATATTCAGATGAATGTCAAAATTCTTCAATAAAATTTGAAGATTCTAGCGCTAATAGTTTCTCAGATATACGAATTTTTCTATTTAATTCATATGGGGGCTCAAACCCCCCTCCCCCCAAATCCGAAGAAATACACCTAGGTCACTATCGGGCCTATAGTGCGCTCCTTATCATGAAAAAAAGGAACTGAATGAATTATTTTTCAATGTTCAGAAACTCTGTTTCCTGAACGTAAATGCTAAGAATCTTCCAATCAGTGTAAGTCAGGAATGTTATTTCCGGAATAACATCACTTCCAAGATACTTGGATCTAACTTCCACGAATGCCTGACAGTGGCAAATAAAGTACTCCAGATTTTCACTGTCTTCTCCACATGCTCTACATTCGTCTGAATCGCACGTCCAATTTTGCATAGATGTACTCGTAATCCTGTGTGTCCACTCAGAATCATTTTGAGAAGATTTTTCGTCTTGCTCTCATCAGGGTCACCCCATAGGATCTTCGTGGTTCTACCCACTGTTTCCAAGAGGCCTTATGGGATTCTCCCACCCATATTTTTAGTTCAGCTTTTGTAGCGTCGAATGGTTTTGCGTTTGTCAGGTTAACTGCCTCGAGCTCCCTGCCCTTTCGTTACCGACTACTCCCGACTGGGCTGGTAACCATATGATGTGAACCTTATCTCTGGGAGAGTATTCAGTTAAAGCGTTCTTACAATCCAATACGGTCTTACGGCCCTAATTTCCCTCTGGCTGTCGGTAAATATATTAAGCGCTATGTACGCCATATTTATTCTACTTCTGCCTGGAAGCTTGTGTTATTATTGGTATATTTCTGTTTCTGGGTCTTCAATATAGAACCCCAGCCCCACTGTGTCGCCCAATTGAGAGCCATCCGTGTAACAACAGATTCCTACTGGTATTTGCTCTAATGTTCCGCTTGACCAAGACATTCTATATGGGATCAGTTTCCGACATATTCTGTGTCTGGTATACGATCAGTCACGTCCGCTGATTGTGTATAACCTTCCAATGTGTCCAGTATACATTGATGACGTGTCTATAACCGCTTTTGGCCAGTTCGTAGTAGTTTTGATATTGCACTTTTTGTCTAATGCGCAATATCAAACTACTTGATTGTTACAATAAGCGTTCTTACATAATTCCTCTCCTGATTTAAACCTTATGAAATTTGAATAGTAATATGATTCTGTTGGTACGTAGTGATACAGCTGGAGGAAGAAAATAACCTGAAAAATCCTTCTATCGGTTGCTATTTCCCCTAGTTTGGTTATCAGGATGGTTCTATACTATCGAATGCCACTGTCAGAAACTAGACCTCTGCTCACCAAGTTGTTTAAACATCAACAATTAATTGCTTTAAATGTTTTTTTTTTCGATATTGTTGGCCTCTGAAATTTCAGCTGGTTCCTTGGGTTGTAATATATGCAATTGTGATAGAAACATTTTTGAACAACAGCTCGTTTCGCTTTCTCTCCTAGGGTTCTCAATAAAGAATAGTATAATGAATAAGAGCATCAGTCAAGATCGGATATGTTGACGTTTGTAAACTTTAATGCGGCGGGTTGGAAATATCAAATTGTACTTATTAACAATCTATTTCTCATTTGGGCGACCGGTTTATATTGTTGTTCAGCTGAGCGACTTCCATGTGAATGAGCATGGTAGTTTCGATGTCAGCTCATTCTGTTATTTCTGTCTCTGAGCCGAAATTTACACTATGAATATTCAACATGCAGGAATAAAACTAGTGGATGTTGTAATGACAATTTCACGGAACTATCTTTTTGATTGGCGATTTCTAAAGCAGGTGTTGCCAGTCCGATCTCGTTTATTATGATCGGACTGGTCTGATTGTGACCTATGGTTATTAAACCAGTTGCTTATACGATATAACTTTCATGTGCTATCTTTCAATAGTGGAATTTTCTACAACGAATAATAGAATATTCATCATAAATTATAATTTAAAAATGTTTAGGCTTCTAAAATTTAGAAACGATCGGTGAATTTACCCGCTTTGTATGCATATAAACATGTTTACTTACAACAACAAATGACATGTTATACCGAGATGGTTCCCCCGGGAGTATGTTACCTTGATGAAACCGACATCTGGATGATATTGCAATCCCGGAGAAAAGACTTGCTACCAATAACTCTAGTCTGTCAGAGCTATAAACTGGTGGAATCAAATGTATCCTTGGCCTTTCCTTGGAATGGAGTGCAACCAGAGAACCTCATAATCTGGTACCACCGGAACCGGTAGCCTACAGGACAGAGTTTTAGACTTTTTGTTGATCCGGTTATTGGGGTGGTTCCTTCGGTGGTGGCTGTGGTTTAAAATCGAAGTCTCGGGAAGATAATGTTGGTTAAAGACTGATACATGATAATGTCTATAATTTGGGATAAGTTCGGTGCTTTTGCCGAGACAACAGATCATCCGCAGTGGAATGTCTGTGGGACTATGTGTTGGAAATGGGTTGCTGTCAAGTGTATATGATAGATGTAGGGGCATGAAGCCCTCACCCATTCGTACACCAACAGTGAGTGTGTCGGATGAATGAGAAGTGTGTTGAGTTGAATAGTGATGGATGTAAGGTATCAAGTGATACGATTGAATTTTCTTTCCTTATACCCTGTTCATACCAGATTTACCACAGTTTGTTATCTGTGAGTAAAAACAAGTCCTCGGCTTATTTGATGAATTCTTACTTGGGTCTACCGATTACTTGTCTAGGTGCTGTTGCCGAATCAACATAGGCCATCCCATTTGCGGAAGTGATGTGTTTGCATTTCGGAAGTTAATCTACGGGGCAGCAATGATCTGGGATTAGATAGCTCGAGTACTTGAGCAAAGTGCTTGTACATGGACCGGCAGAACCATGATCGGCTACCGGCGTGTTAGAAGCATAAATAAGGAATAAGGCCAACACGGAATAAAGCCAACATAAGGTTCAAGTATAGCGCTTTGACTTCTTGTATCAAGATGAACTAAATTCCGGAATATGTTTTATACATGCATCAATCCGGTGTTTGCCGGGTTGTCCCTAGAAAAATTTGTTTGTCCCATGATAATACATATGTTTACTTTAAAGAACTAGCCAAAATAACTTCACCGACAAAAGATATGAAAACCTTCGACCAGTATTTTTAAAGAAACCGCTTTCCAACACATCTGATAAATAAGGTATAGTAGATCAATAAATAAAATGGTTAAATTATACCTTTTGATTTAAATTCTACCAAAAAATGTACTATTATATTAACATTTTCATCGCTGGTTATAGTTGGTGGTGTTGCAGTCTATTGACTTATTGGAGCATTTGAAAATACTTCAACTTGCTCTTTTTTTTTCATATACGTGTGTGAGTGTTTAAATCTACAATTTTTGTACTACAAGTACAACTATTTAAGTAACTTGACTTGTTATTACGAATTGTTTATAATTTTTTTTTTCTTTAGCTTACTTCTTATAACTTATTTTACTTATTTCTCATATTGTTAGAGTTGTTTTTGTTGTAATTTTTGTATTTTCATTCTTACTTACCAGTCAGCCAGCTCCTCCAGCATTAACAACAGCACCACACCACAAAATTTATCGTCTGATTGACTATTTGTCTATCTTAAAGTTTTTGTTGTTGGTGTTTAAGTTATTGTTGCTAGTGCTGCTGTTGCTGCTGTTGTTCTCTTGTCTTTATTTGACCAAGGTTTTGTTGCTATTGTTGCTGTTGTTGTCTTACAGTACGTCAGCTATAAAAGTCTACAACATGTCATGGCGGAAGGCAGTTTATTCAAATAGTTTGTCGCCGTCGGTTTAACAGCCACACTCCACCCTTAATTCAAAAGTTTTTTCAAACACTTTCCGTTGGCCGCCTAACAGCCAACTTCCTTTAATTAACGGACTTTAACGTAAAGGCATCGATCGTTTTACTGGAAATCGTAGCAGTTTACAGTGTCGCTTAACTAAAGGATTTATCTTAAAAATCATTTTAAAAAAATGTTTCGTTTTGTGAGTGTCTATAACAAGTGTATTTCAATTTTTTTTATTTTAAAATGTTTCTATGAAACTTTACCATTAAGAACAATGAACAAAGTGATTTATAATAACATGAAGAAATACAAAAAAAAAACAACTTTCAATGATTGACAACTAGAACTGATTTAAAAACTTAGATAATTTTTTTAATTACAACCTTGGAACATTTTTTTTTGAAAACATCAGGATGTAAAATTTTAATAATAATGTGTTTAATAATAATTTATTGTCTTAATACTTTTAAGAACAATATTTTAGAACTTGGTACATAATAAAATTTTATTTTAATCAGTGTCAATAATACCAACATAAACTTAGAGTGATGTCATCAAATTATGTACTTTTTTTATGGTTCCAACAGAACTTTGATTCTTTACGATATTTGTGAGAGAAGATTTGTGTTAATAGAGAGGAAATCCAAACTTAAATTGACTATTAAAATATATCTGCATGACTACAACTAATAAATGTTATAAAATAGTGTGTCCTTTTTCCTTTTAGGAATGAAAATAACAGACAAATTATTTTTAATAAAAAAATGGTCGAAATTTCCAACACTCACCAAAATCTCAGAAATACTCAGAATTACAATCGGAAAAATTTTAAAATTAATACTTTTTACTGCCATTAAAAACTATTTCATCAATAAGACACAAAATAAAATGAAATGAATTAACTTCTTAATTAAAATCAATTAAAAAAATATTGCATTCAACAATATGTTAATTAACTAACTATTCTAAAAACCAAATTAAATTCTTTGTTTCAAAAATAATTGTCAAGTTACAACTGCTTTTGCCGAAATATTTTCAATTCAATGGAATTTTATTAAAGAAGGTTATTAAATACCAATTAAAAACTTAATTGATGCAATTAAACTAACATGTTTTAAAATAAATTAGTTAAAAAATAAAAAACTGTTACAAGAAATTGTTAAAGAAAGAATAAAGACAATTAAACACTCTTTAAATTAAAAATAATTAAGAAGTTATTTATTTATTTATTTCCAAAAATTAACAATTTTATCACGTAATAATAATTCCACTAGACCAACATTTGTATATTTTCGGGTTGTAAACCATACTACATATGTAGTATGTCACCTTAACTTTTTTATAGTTATTCAGCTAAGAATGCTCTACGAATTTGTTACGATTTTTAGATCAAATTTGGGGCAATCAGTCGTATCACGTAAAGACCCAGGATCTGTGAAATACTTCTTGTTCTAAAATCTCTCGGGTTTTCCGAGCACTTTTTCAAACTATTCAGCTTTAAAATATGAACATGTTTTGATAATGAATAAACAATTGTTAACTGATTGCAATCAATTTGACGTCAAAATATTAACCGTCTTTAATAATATCAAAATGTCCATGCTCGTTATGACATAACAAACAGTGTCATAGTGTTCATGGACGTAATGAAGCTTTTTAAAGCTTAAAACCCCCACACTAAAACGAAAATCGTATATGTAGGAAACTATTGCACTAGAATCCTCAAATTTTGCACAAACAACTTTGACATCCCGAATATGCCCCCTATTGCCACTTCCAATATGAATTAAATACAAAAACATCTATATCAGTCAAATCATTAGAGGTAGAATCTTGATACTTTGCACGGGCAATATTTAAATCCATATGTCCAAGTCACTTTTTTAAGGAAACCAAATACTCTCTACTTTAACAATCAGAACTGACTTAAAAGAACAAGTAGAGTAATCTGTCTACCTAATTTCATAAGGATCGATGTATACGCCTCGTATACTTATAAAGAAAATTATTGTACTGTCAATAAATCGTTTACTCTTCTTAAATAATAATTGGGTAATAAATTGCCGAATTAGCAATAAGGGGCGTGGCACCTCCCATATGAATTAAATACAAAAACTCGTATATCTGGCAAATCATTAGAGGTAGAATCATCATATTTTGCACGGACAACATTTAAATCCAGACACTAGACAGGGAATCCAAACTTTAACATCTTCTAAAGTTAGGAGCAATTATATCCAGACTTGACATTTCGGAAAAAAATTAATATTATTTTGGATATTTTATTTCACAATGACCCATTTTCTAGACAACCCATTATTAATGGGAAACATTTAGTATCCCCAGTTTCTTTGACGAACAGACCCAGGGACAGGTACATATATCAGGATCGTCTTAATGCCCAAAATATATTCAAATTTGTGAGTCTATATTGATATACTTACATATTACAAAATTCCATTCCGAGTTTCACCCTGTAAAACATCGTTTATATTTAATTTGAAATAAAATTTATATTTTTTTCATTTTCAGGTCTTACTAACCACTCTCATTGCTGTCGCTGCTAGCCAGGGCTATCATCAAGATCCCAAAACTGCTGCCATTATCAGTGAACAGCGTTACCTATCGGGCGATGGTAAATTTGGTGCTGCCTACACACAAGAAGATGGCATTAATTTTAAAGAAGAAACTGATTCAGATGGTACTCGTCATGGAAGTTACAGTTATGTAGATCCTACTGGTCAAAGACGTACCATTTCTTATACAGCTGGCAAAAATGGGTAAATTATAACTATTCTATAGTAATATTTTAATTAATTTGATAAAACTTACGAAAACAATTGGGTGTTAAACTAAACAAGATTTCAACAGTAAAAATTTGTGCTAGTAGCAACACGAACAAATATTATGGCAACATGATTGTTGTTCATTTTTTTTTGTATGCCAAGTAACTGAACCACTAAATGGCATTATAATAAAATTATAGTATTTGTTGTAATGCATTAATTTTTTAAGGCATTTGTTGATTTGCTTTATAGAAAATGAGAGGCAAAAAATTAAAGCGTCAAGTGGTGTATGACCATAAAATTTAAATTAATAATTACAGCACAAGTCTCTTAGATTACTAATTTAATTAAAGTTGTTTTTGTTATTAGTAACAAATTGTTTCGTTCTTTTTAGATTCCAAGCTTCTGGTGATCATTTACCCGTGGCTCCTCCAGCACCACCACAACCTGTTCCCCAGCCTGGCTATGCTCCTCAACCTCAATATCAACCCCAACCTGCTCCTGGTCCCTCTTATCGCAGCAATGACTACGGCGATGATGGCTCTTATGATCCCCGCTATAATGATCCCAATTTCGGTCAAAACAGTCAATCATACCAACAACCCCAATATCGTGCTCCACCACCACAACCTGCCTACCAACCACCCGCACCCGCTTACAATCCACCTGCTCCCCAATACAATCCAGCTCCAGCACCACAATATAATCCACAGCCTCAATATAATCCTCAGCCCCAGTACACCACACCCAATCCTCACCGTTTCTCACCACCCGGTAAACTCTCTCTGAATCGCACTCCCGATGGTTTCACCTACAGCTTTAATAAAGTACGTTAAGTTGTAGTTGTTAGATGAGAGTGATAGATTGAGTTTAATTTAAAGTTTAATGTTTTTTGTAAATTTAATTTAAAATTTCCCCTCCTAAACTTTGTTTTATAAAAATAAGAGACTTTTTTATAACTAATTGCAATTCCCTTCCTCTCGTACTCCATCACTTTCTCTCACGATTTCCTCTCTTAACCAACACTGCCGTTTTATATCTCTTGCATTTCCGTTTTAAGTAAAATAACATGATCGCGATCTATTAATAAACTTCTAACTTGCTCTTTATTTCTCTATCCATTTGCCACTTTCATATCCTGTTCCCTAAATCATCCTCTTTTTAGAATATTTTCATTTCCTTCTCTAGAAACTTTCTTGATCTTGTGATATCGAAAAATTGTTGCAACAATTCTTTTTCAGGTTTAATTTTCCTTTTATTATTTTTTGTTTTTTTATAAGTTTAAAATAACTTTTCCTAAATACTGTTACATAAATGTCTCTAAATATTTTTGTAATATTTTTAAAATAAAAACTAAGTGTGTGTGCTAATGAAAAAAATACATAAATATATTTTTTTAAATACAGAAAAGTTATATATTTTAATAAAAAATACAAAAATCAAAAGTTCAATTATAGCGTTTTTTCAATTTAATTTTAAGAAATAAGAGTGTTATATTCGGCTATGCCGAATCTTATATACTCACCATCAAATCATATAACGGGAAGGAATCGTTTGTTATTGTCATTTATTAGCTTTATATTGAATCGATATTAATATGCACATCAGAGTGATATTTGGAATAGAGCTTTTAATGAGGACTTAAGTCACTTATGAACCGAGGTCTTCCGAATTAAAATTATACATTTTTAAAAACAATAATTTTTGTCTCATATTTATAACCATAAACTGGTTTTCTGTGGGAGGGGTTATATAGAGGTAGAGTGAAATATGAATCGATCCTTATAGAAATTTATGAGACAGATTTCGGTTGGTTTAAAAATTACTCTTTAAAGTTAAAAGTTATTTCCTGAAGGGAACCTTTTATGGACAATAGGGTCAATCATGGACCGATACTGACAAAAATTTTTGTACATAGATTTTTGTCGAATTTCATCGCTTTATTCGTATTTTTAAATCAGTAATAAGAGTTATAGTCAGTTTCTAAAGGGGTCCTTAAATAGGGGGTGGAGTCAGTTATGGATCGATCCTCATTCTATTTTTAGGGACATTTCGGTTAGTATAAAACATGTTTAGGTCGATTTTCATCACTGTACTCGTTTTTAAGCCAAATGACCATTAAAGTAATTTTCTGAAGGGGACCTTATATGGGAGATACAGTCAATTATGAACCTATCCTCATTAAATTTGTTGGAGGGGTTTTCGTTGGCATTGAACTTTTATGTCGAGATTTCGATTAGTCTAAAACATGTCTGTATCGAATTTTATTGATATACTCTTATTTTAAGCCAGCATTAAAGTAATTCTCTGAAGGGGGCCTTACATGGGAGTTAGGGTCAATTATGGAACGCTCCTCTTACATTTTAGTATAGAGATTTCGATTAGTACAAAATATTTCTGTGTCAAATTGCATCGCTGTACTCGTAATTTTAAAGCATATATGTGGTTAAACCCATTTTCTGAAGATCACCATATATGGGGAGTAGGGTCAATTATGGTCCGATATTCATAAAATTTTGTAGAAAGATTTTTGTTTGTATAAAACTTGTCTATTTCATCGCTATACTTGAAATTTTTAAAACATTTATGACTTTTTTTCCGGGAGCAACTGGTATGGAGGATATGCGAAAACGTGGACCGATATTGCCCATTTTCAATACCAAACAAATCTACCTATAATGAATATTTGTATAATATTTCAATCTTCTACCTCTTTCCGTTCGGACCCTACCGTTCTTTCAACAGACAGACGGACGGATATGGCTAGATCGTCTCAGAATTTACATAAATAAGTATATACTTTTGTGAGCCTATGATCAATATTTCGATGTATTACAAACGGAATGACCAAAATCAATCTTTTTTGATAATAACATGAATACCAATGCGTATTTGATATGGAACCGATTAGCAAACTTTTTGAAATCGGCTTAAACATATAATAATTTCCATACTTTAATTGGAAGTGTTTCGACATTCTGCAAAGTAGTTTTAACTTTTGGATAAGAGGTTAAACCTTTATTTTCAGAATTATATTTTCAGCCGACATAACATATCAAAGATGTCTTTGCGCTGTTAAAACGCCTCAAATATGGGCAAAATGAGGGGCAATATCTCGAAAACCTGATTTAATGGATAAATTAAGAGGAAATTTTGAATTCAAAGCAGAGTTAAAAATGTCGTGGTCTGTGTAATCTAGGGCTGTCATTTTTAAATTAATATTCTGCAAACATTATTGGATTACATGATCCGTTTAGTAATCCTCTGTAATGCAGGTTCATTGTTTTTGAAAAGAACATGGTCCATATTCTGCATTACCTAGCACCTAGCACTTAGGACATCGCAACGTTAAAAGAAACTTTTTTTGTATATTCGGATTAGTCCAGTCCTAGTCCACTCCGGATTATATAAGTTGAAATATAAGTCAAGATTTGTAACCCAAATATATAACGAAATAAATCATAATATCAGCCATAAGCTTCCGAAATTTAGATTGTTTGACAATTCTTCTTAAGTGGTTGCTATAAAGATTAATAGGAAAAGTATTTAGTTTAAAAAACTTTATTGATTTTAACGAACATATAAGAATTTACATTTCTAATTAAATATATAAAATATACTTTTAAAATATATTCTGTAAATTACTAAATCTGACATGATTTTGTTTTATTTATTGCAAAGATCTATTTAAATTCTTTGGAACACAAATAGCATTTGTGTTGTCCTTATATGCTGGAATATTTTATTTTTTTTACAAACGTGCCTGTCCAAGAACCATGATTAAGCACAAATAGTACAGCAAATTCCACACTAAAATCGAAAGTTATCTAATCAAGCGGGAGAGCATGTTGCACGTACGTTTGCAAGTCAAATAAACCAGATGTTAAATAAATTCTTTGACACAAAAAAGCATAGACACGAGTGGAAAAACTTGTTTGATTTTTTTGCTTCCAAATGAAACTCAATAAACATTACATTGCTCTGCAGTGTCGACAGCACTTGTAGATTTGGCACTTTAGAACAGAGTTGTGTTACTTTAGTAGGAGGTAATTCAACACCCTCTCTATAGTGTGTTGTAATTCGTTTGGTAGATGCCAATGTGTTTACGTCTCTGATTGTGAGTGAAAACATTGAAGAATAAAAGATTTTTTTTGGCAAACATTAATCAAAGTTCATAAATATCGGAAAACTTTAATATAAACATGAGTGTTAACACATGTATGCAACTATTTATGAAATTTTGTATTAATCGGTTAATAAAAAGAAATTCAGAAATAAGTAAGAGTCCTCGAATCTCGGGATATTGCACAATTTTCAAATTCTAAATTTCGGAATTCGTGAAAATCATTTTTTTTATAGATAGTTCACTTTGTGTTACAAATGATATTACAAAATTAAATGTATCTACCAGAGACTGAAAATAACGGGTCCACTTAGTTTTTATAAGGTTAATTGCTGTGATCATCATTTACAATTGTGTTTTTGCAGTTTATCACTGAGAGAAACCTTTATGTAAGATTTTTTTGATAAGTGGTTGAGAGAAACCGAAAAGAAAAACAAAATAACTCGCTACAATTGATTTTTATTTTGTAAACATTTTTGAAAAGTGATTTTAATAAACAAAAATAAATCACAATTCAATCGCTTTGGTTATGTGGCCGAGTTATTTTCAGTCTCTGGTATCTATTTAAAATTTACTTTTTGCGTTATATGGAATGACCGGTTCTTCCATGAGTAATTACGATTATTGACTAATTTCTGTTGTCAAACTTTAACACGCTTAACTAAGAAAATTAAGTTCTTAATAACACGGTGCATTTTAATAGTTTTGAGTGCAGAAATGGCTCATTAAATGTACGTAAACTTAAAGGACAGTAAATACCTGTGACCGACAAATGTAGTAAGGTGTAATAACTGGCCGAAAATTAAAATGTTGATAACAGGATCAACAAAACATATCGTTGCTGGGGAAATGGGGCTTTAGTAACATTATGACAGATTCCAACTACAACTTGATCTTCGCTCCGGATCGACCCGAGCATTATTGGACCAAAGATTGTCAACTCAACGGCAGCTACATATGTATATCAACCGAAAATATTTCCCCATGAAAGAACTATCAGCCACAGTAAAACTGTTACAACAAGCACTATGGGATACAGGTTTCATAAAAGTGAGATTAGACAAATTCTAACTTATGTTTCAATAATCTGGTGGATTTACCGTGAGTTCAGAGTATATGTTGCTTAGGTGTATGTGGGTCATGACCACTACGTCAACCAAGGCTCTAGAAACCTTGCTGGATATTTCCACATCCGAACGACTCTTAACTTTATGCGAATTGACCAAAGGCGGTTATAGGATACCTCATCAATGTATACATACCAAACGATCGCATACAGATCCTAGAATTTGTCGGAACATTCGAGACAATCATCTGGAAAAAATATCATGGTCAAGCATAACATTCAAGCAAATACCCATATGTATCCATTGCTACACGGATGACAGGGGAATAAAAATGAGCATAGAACCACAAAGATCCAATGTGTTAATCCTAACGAGAAGAGGACGAGAAGTGAAAATAAGCAAGTCTGAGGTTAGTATTATGGTACATATTCTGAGTAGACACACATATACAGACGAATGTGAAGCAAGCGGAGAAGACAATGTAACTCCAGAACACTTTCTTGTCATTTTCAGGCTTTCGTTGACTTTAGATCAGAATATCTTTGAAGCGTTATTATTGGAAAATTTTAAGGAACTACGTACTGGAAAGTGAGTTTCTGGACGATAACACCTTCAGTAAGCACTATATGAAGTTTTTATAACCAACATTTTCTAAGTAAAGGAGCCCTCAAGAGGCGCGACAGTGGCCTAGGGGATTTGTCCGTATTTGTTGTATTTACATTCTCCTCTCAAAACTACAAAGTATTTCGTAGTTTTGAAAAATTAATATTTCTAAATTGGATCCCACAAAAAATATATAAATTTATTTTCCTTTTATTTAAACAAAACATTTATGGCCCATATTTAGAATTAAGATTTACCACTCCTGTTGATGTAAAAAAGTTTATTTCAAGGTCACGTTTGGATTGAGAACTAACTTAATAATATGTAGTATAAAAATATATGATTTATTTACAATATTACACAAATACATATAAATTAACCAAACCATTGTCAAATATACATGTATATGTATACATAGATATGTATGAATTTAAGACGTACAATTTAAAATTGTTTAACCGTAGATCAATTTGATATTCAAACAAATTGTAATTATTTCATTTGAGCGAACCAACAAACAAACTGGTCTGATTGAGAATAATTCAAGTTTAATGGTCTGTAACCGTCATTACTCCCAATGCGGTTTGAAACAAATTGAAAAACAATAAAATCTAAATAAAATGTTGCAATTTGCTGTGGTACAATTGAAAAGTGAAAGTTAAGAATTTTTAAATTTAAATGAGTATTTTTTTTACGATTGCTACACACTTTATAACTATCAAACTTGAACTTTAAAGAGCAAAAAGCTCTATTATTTAAAAAAGAAATGACAATATTGACATAATTAAATCATCATCTTATTTAAGGGCCCGACTTTACGTAAAGGCTAATGAAAAAGTAAAATGAAATTCCATTTTTTTTAAATTCAAGATTTCACGAACCCGTATCTTATGTGACGAATGATTGATTCAATTTGTTAATTTTAAAACAAAACTATTCAAAACAATGGGAATTCTTCCAAAGAATGAGAAAAATTTGTTCAGCTGATTTCAAACATTTTTTATTAAAATCTTTTTTTTTAGTGTGTTTCGAAAAAAAATGGGGATTTCAATTTAAAAATTGGAATTTTTAGGGGATTTAAGATTGTGGACAAGAGTAAAAAATTTTCTGGCAACATGTAGCTGTGGAACTATTGTACTATTGTTGCATACTTTTAGGATTAAAAAAATTTGTTTTTGTCTAAGTTTGTCAATTTAGCGCCATCTGTATGTCAATATGTACTTCATATTATCAGATGTTAAAACCTTCTGATTAACCCATAATGGAAAATAAGCTCTAAAAAAGGTGTTTCTTTAAACACACATAAAACAATATATAAATGTCAATAATGTCATATATCATTCTACAAGATTTGTTTTTATAATTCATTCATCTCATAGTTTGAAGAACTAGTTTAGTTCGTTTTACGTTCAGATAACCAATAAATAACATGAACCATTTGGCCAAGAAAAAAAAAAATATTTCAAACGATAAAAATGGATTGGTCTCATGAAATTCAAAGTAATCATACAAAATTGTGCTCTTATGGATAAAATATGCAAAAATATGCTCTAACAAATCGATGTCAAAATTCTTAAATTGGTCTGAAACTTTTAAATATCTTAGCCATGTGTCCACACCACAAAAACATGCATTTGCATATTTTGGTTTCCCTGTTTATAATAATCTTGGTTGGTTATAAGTTAATACATATATCGGTCATTTACTACAAGACTGAGATAACTCAAAAAAGTAGTTTCGAAAAAATTGACTTTAAAAGTTAAAAGTTACTTTATCATTTTGGCTATCAAGAATTTTTAGAATGGGCTCAGCCCCTTCCCCGTTCTACCCTTAATGGACATTGAGAATACCGCTCTTACTTACCTTGGGATTACCTTCGTAGTTGATTTGACGTGCTCGGCTTTCCCTCTTCCTATCAGAATTCTGCCTAGAGACTCCTTTAAGAGAGGGAATCGGATTCTCCTTGTGTCAGGAAAGGTTAATGAAGAGTCCTATATACCTTGAGCTAATATCGGCATTAAACCATTGTAATTTCTAACTCTTAGTTAAACAAAAGCACAGCAAAGTAAACCGGTTCAGAGCAAATATTTAATTAGTATTTGTTTAATTTATTTATTATAAAAACATAACATTTACGATTAGTCAAATTAAAGATCTTAAAATACAGATAAAATAATTTATAATTAAAACAAAAAATAAAATTAACTTAAATTAAATCAAAGTCTATAAACATTTTCAAACTTCAATAACAAACGCTGATCGATATTTTCGATTAGGTTTAGATAAACCCGACTTGGACTTGGGTGGACGGCGACGGGTACGAATAGATTTTGGTGGCACACCCTTATGGAAACTTTCACGGAATTGAGGTGGTACATTGGCAATATATTCATCTTCGAATTCAGGTTGTTTAAACTGATGTTCTTTTTCGGCCGTTTTTAAAAGTTTTTGAAACTTGGAACTATTAAGAAGCTGAAGCTTTAAGGCGTCATCCAATAACTTTTCCTGATCTTCGAGATATTTTTCAATTTGTTTTTTAGATGCCACACCCTTGTAACGATCTCTTAAGTTTGCTTTTAAATGTTTAACGGCCAAATCTGGATTTTCATATGATTCTGTTTCGGGTTCAAAGACATTATAGTTGCCACCATAAGCTGAAGCCGATGCTGCTTGGTGATGATGATGAACCGGATTTTTCGAGTTGGGTGGTGCAATTACATGAAATGGATCGGGTTCATAGAGTTTAGCATATTTTTGTTTTTTCGAAGATGTTGATTGCAAATAGGATTCAGCTCCACGGTCTTCGTGTGAACCATCTATGCCATAGCCACCAACATTCGATATAGTTGCATATTTTGTATTCTTTGTGGGATAGGGTATTGTGGTCTTTTTGGGTATGGTAATGGGATGTTGGACACGTATATGGGTGCCAATAGTATATTCCCGACTATCATTCTCCCTAGAGTTTAATGGCTGATGTCTGGCTTCATTTGAATATTCATCGGATGTATAACTTTCTGACGAAATGTCATCTTCATCCTGTAAAGATATTTTTTTAGGTATATTTCTGAAAATGTAGATAATAGATTTAAATTCAACATACCGAACTGTAACCTTTATAATTTCGTTTTCTTGTTGGCTTAAACGGTGATCTATGTTTACTCTCTTCCGGTGTCAAATCACTTTTGTACGTCAAAGGAATAAAACCACTAGGATTGCCATGATGAACTGTATAATGTGATGTTGGTGTAACTACAGAACTATAAAAGCCTCTACCGTAAGAAGAACTTTGTCCACATTCTATTATTATAACACTTGCTAAGAGCAATAATATGCTCAGAAACTAGAAAAAGTAAAGATAAATTAACTTATTATCAAATTTAATGTGATTACAAAAATAGTACAAAAAGCAATTCAAAATAGTTAACCATTATTTAATTTAATTTGCTTGAAAAACGTCTGTCAGTCTGTTCAATGCCATGGGTTAATAAAGGTGACTTTCAAATGTTTTTATAATTTTTAGCCAAATAAATAATTACGATTTCTTTTTGTAGATTTATACAAATACAAAGGAAATAATGGTGCAAATAGTGTTAGTAAGTCTTGTTATCTTAAAATATTATCTTATTTAAATTGTATATTTTTATTAAATTACTTAAATAAATTTGGTTATTATAACATTAACAAATTAAAACTCCGTTAGTTCATATAAATTTAATAAATACAGGGTACAGTACAGTACTATTGTATAAAGGTACCTATTATTTCGACTCAAAAAGCCCCAGATAAATTTTCGAAGATATTAAATAATTTTCCAAATGTGTAATGTATGATGTCGAAATCAGATTTACTAACGTTAACCGTGTGGTTTCATCTAAATTGTGATATTCATATTTAAACGGTTGGTTAACGACAAGTAAATTTTCAGGGGATTTTGGAAATTTTTTGTTAAATGCTTAAGTTATATAAGGGCTAGGATCAAAAGTCGTTGGATTTTTACCAAAATTTAAATACTATCACAATTACCGCATAATAAACAAATTTTACAGTGATAGTTAATTCTAATTGAAATCGAAAATTCAATAATATTCTAAATCTGGAACTGCACTAAATTTCATCTTGCAAGATTATGATATATTTTCAGGTAATATATGTATGTATGTCTATGCATTACAAACCCATAATACCCTTTACTTTGCAGTAGTCCTATGTAATGCAGTCAATGGACCATGTTGTTAAAAAAAAAACATGATCCATGCCTGGATGGTGATGTCAGTGTAAATTGTATAAAAAACATATACATACATATGTACATAAAACAGCTTCCTCATCTTCGCGAGAAAGATAACTAATGAATAAGTAAGCATTTAATAACAAATTTTTAGATGTTATTAGACTACTTCTATGTAATCAAGGCGATAAGTAGCAGTTATTAAAGAGCATGTTATTAGATAAGTGAATAAAATTTAAATTATTACCAAGTTTCTGCTAGAAGGTAGTATACATATTGGAGTATTTTCATCAAATTACAAAAACAAAAACGATAGTGTTATTTTTGTTCACTTTTAATGGCCCATTGAAAGTAGAACCTCAGTTCAAACAAGTAAGAGTGCTATATTCGGCTGTGCCGAATCTTCTATACCCATCATCCAATCATATGTCTTAAATTTCAGGTGAATTTCGGAAAGCGGACCTATACTATAACAACCGATGTCTTTGCTACTACAATTTAATAATTTATTGGATTTTTTCTAAACTGATTTATCATATATAAATAGTAATATAGTTAGGGTGATGGTAGCACTTATTTTACCATACATATTTAATAATTTTTTAAAGTTTTGATTTCCTTTAAAATTACTTATGGTAAATTTTGGATCCTCCTAAATGTCTACAAAGATTTTGCATTCAATAAAACTTGTTTTGTCGAATATCAATGCTTTCTAAGCCTTATATGAAGGCTTTAATGATTAAAGTTTAATCCAATATGGCTCGATGATCATAAAATTTTACGAAATGATTTTAGATCCCATAAAACTAGTTCATGACGAATTTTATCGTCATGATCCTCTTAATATTCGGCAGAGAGAGATAAAACATGTTTATGACAATTTCGTTGATATACTGGCATTTTGAAGCAAATTATGATCTTTAAGGTAATTTTCTGAGAGTAACCTTATATGGGGGGTTGGGTCAATTATGAGACGATATCCATAAAATTTGGCAGAGAGATATTTGTTCTCCGAAAACTTGTTTACGTCGATTTTCGTTACTTTACTATAATTTTGTAGCAAATTATGAGCGTTATAGTCAATTTATGAGGGAACCTTATATCGGGGGTAGTAGGGTCACTTATGAACCGATCCTCATAAAATTTGGCAGAGAGGTTTTAGTTACTCTAAAACTTGTTTCTGTTGACATTCGTGATTTACTGGTATTTTTAAGAAAGTTGTGATCTTTAAAGTAAATTTCCGAGGGGAACCTTATATGGGGGATAAGGTCAATTATGGGCCGATCTCCATAAAATTTGGCAGAGAGATTTTAGTTCCCCTAAAACTTGTTTATGTCGAATTTCGTTGCATTGCTATTATTTTGAAGCAAATTATGAGCGTTATAGTCGTTTTCTGAGAGGGACCTTGTATGGGGGGTAGGGTCAATTTGGACCGATTCTCATAAAATTTGGTAGGGAGACTTTGGTTTCCTTAAAACTTGTTTATGTCGAATTTCGTTGCATTGCTATCATTTTGAAGTAAGTTAAGAGCGTTATAGTAATTTTCTGAGAGGGACCTTGTATGGGGGGTAGGGTCAATTTGGACCGATTCTCATAAAATTTGGTAGGGAGATTTTGGATCATATAAAACTTGTTGATGTGGAATTTAATTGACATACAGGATGTTTGAAGAGTCAAAATGATTAAGTCCACTTTTAGCTTCAACGCATTATTTTGACTATACAGTGAAAACATTTTATATCCATATAAACTACAAATCATTAATTGAAATTATAATTTGACAGAAATATTATTGAACAGTATATTCTTTATTTCTATTTTCTTTATTTGTTGTTTGAGGGGCTAAATCTAGTTAGGTGAATTATTATAAAAAATTCACAAAATCTATTAAACCAAATAAATGTTTCTATATAAAATGCACAAAAATCGGATTAGCCCTGTTAATAATTTTATACATTGTGGATATATAGTACATGATTCAGCACAGTCTATTATAACAAAAGTTTTTGTTTTTATTTATTATGATTATAATTTATTTATTCGCAAACTATGTTTGTTGCTGCACTATTAGTAACTATTAGTAACTATTTTTATTCATAATTTGGGTTAAATTTATTTAAATTTAAATATTTTTTTTTTTTTTTTGCAAAGAAATGTTTAACAATAAAATGAATGTTAATACAATTTATTGTATTTTAATTTTACTAAAGATGTGTAATACATACTATATACAGTGTGGGAAATAATAATAGTACCAGTAATTAGTTATTTCTTAGTGGGCTGTTGTTAACCTTTAGTTATGTAAATGTATTTTGCTAAATAGTACAATTTACAGAATTCCAATACATTGAAACAAATTACTTCGGAATTACACAAATCAATGACCATTCTTAATAGTTTTAATTCCTTTAATTACAAATTAAATGAAAGAACAAATATTTAATTGAATTTCAAAGATACAGAATGTGTTTGCTTTCTCTTAATTAAATCTCGGGGAATGCGTTTGAAGGTCAACAACAAAAAAATTCAGGATTTCTCCATTACATCAAGTTTTTGTGATATCGTGTTTTAAAGTTTGGAAAAAACTCAATTTTTTGGTCACATTTAAGAGGTTAGATAATATTATGTTTAAAATTTATTATGTCATCTAAAAGTCCAATCTATCGACTTTAGAATAATGATTAAACCTCTTTTATATATTTTTCGACATGTCTTAACCTTAAGTTTAAAAACCTGATATAATGGAGAAATTCTAAGGCCAAATTCTGAATCAGAGCAGGCGATAAGAAAAACTAGTATTTTTATACCCTACACCACTATAGTGGGAAGGGTATTATGCGTTTGTGCTGATGTAACGCACTAAAATATTAGTACTATATCCACCTTAAAGTATACCGATTGACTCAGAATCACTTTCTGAGTCGATTTAACGATGTCCGTCCTTCCGTGTGTCCATGTAAACGTTGTTATCAAAGTACACGTCGCAATTTTCAAGATAAATGGCATACACGTTTCTTATTGAAAATTGTTAAAATCGGTCCATTATTTCACGTAGCCCCCATGCAACTAGACCCCCCGAAAAGGGATTTTGAGCTCTTAATTATGTATAATATAATTGTATCTCGATAAAAGTTCGCACAACTAAGATTTATACAAGCCTTGATGACCTTGCCGAATTTAGAAATGATCAGACCTCATTTGACCCCAGCCCCCATACAAAGCTCCTTTCAGAAAGTGACTTAAATATCCGCAATTCACTTATTAACACTGTTATTGCAATGAAATTTAGCACAGAAAAAAATATATAAATATAAATCTATCCAGCCCATTTTATCGGGATCGGTCCATATTTGCTCTTATCCCCCTCTTTTAGAAAATTAGTTTTTCGTCAATAAATGCTTAAATAAATCGAAATCAAGGTAATATTCAAGATAAATGCTTTATTATGAAAAAATAAATAACTGGTGTAGGGTATCATATGGTCGGCCACGCCCTACTATACTTTCTTGTTATGTTTTTTTTAATCTTGAAAATTTGTACCAAATTCACATGTATTTTCAATATATTAATGCCGAATAAACTGATTTTGGAAAAGAAACTTCATGAATCCATCGGTACCTATGGAACAATCTTAACTTTTGGGAGACTTTTTTATGTATATAAAGATAAGGCGATTATAAGCTGATAATCGGTTAAATTCATCCACCAAATTTTATGAGTATCAGCCCATATTTGATCAGTGCATACATAAATACGCATCATTTGAGACTAGTGCTTGTTACTCGATCAATGTTATGTCTTAGATTCTACACAAGATCTGTTAATGGTTATGCATTCCTGACTATACATACTCCTTTTAATGAACTTCTCTAGAGATTTTCTATAATTCTAGCAAGCCCCCAAATAAAATTTAATACAGAGATAAAATTCGTGCTTAGTAACTTATATAATAAAGTCAATCATTATACCAATCTTTGTGAGTAATCGGGAATATGTTCTAATCTGCATAAAATACTATTCTAAATTGGATTATCTAAATTCTCTTACAAATCTTGACATATACATATCATCGCAGAATCATCGCATGTTAAAACTGTTATACCAAATTTCGTTACCATTGATTTAAATCAGTATATAGTACAGAAATGATTTTGAATATTATTTATATAGCTTGACTTTTTTCGAGATTCAGCGATGTTCGATACGGCGGTAAATCGCATAGTAGTTAGTTAGTCCGAAGAAATACATATAGGCCTCTATAAGGCCTATTGTGCGCTCCTTAAACAGTGTCTCAGGTGGGAATCGAAACCACCACCTCCAGTCTACCAGAGTAGAACACTAACCACTAACCTACCGGAGGCCAATATGTAAGTAAATCGCCTAAATATTGTACATCTATTAGGTATTTTTCGTTAGCAATATATATTTTAATATTTAGTTTAATAATGAATACATATTGTACAATAATATTTCATTATTCAGTCAATTTAACTCATACCAAATACCCTTCCGTTAAAACTTTACTAATATCGAACGCCATAAAGCGAACTTGAAGTATTCTTGTAATTTTTAAGGTTTTCATTTTTTTTTTATCGTATTACACTTTTTTTAATTACTCACGAATACTTACATTCATTATTAAAATTTTCATTAATTTAGCGAAAAAACAAAAAATTAACTAAATTTTTAACAAAAAGTATCACAATATTTTTACTGTGCGCCTAATGCGGCAAACACATGAGATTGTAATTAAAGTTTTTTTTAAATAATAAATTTACACTATTGCAACATTAGATGCCACTTTGTTTATATAGTTTTTTTATAAATTATGATTCACGGTTTTGTAAGTTTATTAAAAATATTTCTTTAATATTTTTAATTTTGTTTAGTTGTAGTTGACCGCACGTTGTCTGCACAGAAACTGAAAGTTATTCCAATGAGTGCAATGGTTTTATGCCAACTTCCTAATGGCTAAAAAGTCGTACGTAAATAAATTTTTAATCTGAGTTTCGTTTGTGTGTTTGGTTTTGCTGAAAAAAAAGAAAACAACTTCAATTGAAATTTTACTACAAGATTGAAGAAGTAGTTGTTTGTTGCTCTAATCTTGGTGGCAACATTAAATGTTGTTGATCAGCTCAGCACCGATAATGATAATAATGATGTTGTTGATAATAATGATAATTATGTATATAACAATGTAGGTATGATGTTGCTAAAACTGGTAGTGATGATGATGAGAAAAATTTGTGTTTTTCCAAAACAATGCAAAAAAAAAAAACAGTTTTCATACGTTTCGTTTTCCAATATAAATAGTTTTGTAAGTTTTGCTTAAGAGTTTTTCTTTCGATTGCAGAGGTTACTTTATTTTGGCTTTTAGCATTTGGTGAATATCAGTGGGGATATGTATGAATGTATTATTAGACTTTTGCACATTATAAAATACTTCTTCATTTAGTCGTTTATGGATTTGCATAAAAACTACATTTGCATTCGATGCATCCATTAAGGAAACATTTATAAATTATTACTATTTATGCAAAATAGTCAAAAATGATAGAAAAATAGAAATCATTTATATTTCACAAACATACATATTATTTGATAGAGTGTGAGATTATAATTTTGATATTGAAAAGTAACGGTAGAAAATTATTAATTGTTGCTGGGCCAAAAACTAACATTTGACTAATCAATCGATTTGTATGGATTTTGTTAACACCAATTAGCAGGAAAATTCAAAATTTTCCAAAAAATTCACTTAGTGATACTTTCGAAGTGGTGATAAATGTTATTCTTTTGAAAGTACTTCGTTTTGTTTTTGCTGGGAAAGAACAAATTCAGATAATTTTATAAAATTAAAAAATCTCAAAGTTGATATTAAAACATTTCGACAAATCTACTTTTCATAAATTGCAAAAGGAACTAAATCTGTAAATTTTGGCATTTGCATTATAAAAACTGATAACTAAATAATTAATTGTAACTACAATTTTAAATTGTCAATAATTCACTCAACTGTCTTTTATTGCCAATAACAATAACTTCAATTCAATCATGTTGAACAATAAAATAAATTTTATTAAATTTCATTTGCCAACCAAACAAGTAAATGATGGGATGAAAATAAATAATTTGTAAGTAGTCGTTAGTAATTTGGCTCATGGCAATCAATAGTTTCGTTTATAAAAACAACTAAATCAAATATGTATTTAAGATGTAAGCGCCGACTTTAAGGTGCTAGTAGGCAGCAATCTTTAAAATACACATCTTCTTTCATATTTTAAAAAACTTTCTTATAAATTGCTTATATTTTATTAATTATTATGGGATATAGGTCATGGCGGATATAGGTGATGACATCGGGGTATACTGGACATATTGGACGGTTGTTCAGACACATCAGATATACCCGGTGGAACTGAGAAAATAATCCCAGATAGAGTGTCATGGTCAAATGAAACATTAAAGCTTACACCCGTGATAATTTTGGGAGTGGGCTTGCACAGGGATCTTCCAGGCCGTGATTGTCTTTCAAATCAGAACACTAGCTTCCAGGCTAAAGTAGCTTTCACTCATAACTATTACTGAATGTATAAAATGTGTTGTATTAAATAAGACGGATATAAATATATTTTATGACAATCAAAAGCACTGAAGGCATTATCAGCCGAAAAGGTTAAGTCTAAGACAGTATTATTCAGTCCATATGATATAAAGTTAGTCGCAATTCTGGTTGTGATCAGGCCAATAACAGTTGTTTGGTTTTCGCAAATTCGAGTCCCGGTTTCGATGTCTGCACTAACAGCGTGCATTTGGTTTAACCATTAAAACTCCTAAATGATGTTTAATAAAGTATAATTCTGGCATGAATGACCATGTAATGAATTTCAAAGTAATTCATTAAAATTACTTGTAATTGGAATTGAAATTCTTCAAATTACAATTACTAGTAATAAGTAATCAACAAATAATCAACTACAATTACTTGTAATTGTAATTAAAGTATTGCCAATTACAATTACTTGTAATTAAAGTATTGCCAATTACAATTACTTGTAACTGAAGGTTACCAATTACAATTACTTGTAATTGCAATTTAGGTATCACTAATTGCAAATTACATTTAATTATAAGGAAAAAATTCATAACTACTGGTAATTGTAAATGGAAATTCTTCAATTACAATTACACGTAATTGTAAATGGCAAAACTTCAATTTCAATTATAAGTAATTGTAATTTGCATAACTTCAATTACAATTACAAATTACAATTAAAAGTAATTGTATTTGGTTAAGCTTTAATTCCAATTACTTCAAATGTGATTGTAATTGAAAATGTAATCAATATCCCCCAAGCCTGGTACCATTAAGAACTCAACTTTCATCTAAGAGTTCGAAGTTTCTAGCTTCCTACATGAAGATATATTGTAGGTGGATTGGATTTTCTTCGAACGATCATGGAATAACCTAGTGTTTTGGTTATGTACCTCAACCATTAACTTCTAAATCCAAAAAGAACATGATACAGATAAGCTACTCCACTTGCTATTAAGGGCAGATACGCTAAAAAAGAGTTCTTTAAAAGCATGGGCAAGATAATACCATTCAACTACAAAGAATAATGGTGGGTATAACTACACAAATCTTATGGAATAAACCAAACGAAAGAGAAATCTTCGCAGTGCCCGATTTCAACAAATTAAACGATCAAAACGTGACGAAGGCAGGGCATGTATTGAGAATAGTGAAACACTGGAACATTTTCTCTGGCATTGTCAAGCCTTTATCGAAATTATATCCAAACACAAACAAGTGATAGACCGATTTCTACCACTTGGTCCAAATTTCATCAAAATATGTATCTTGAAAATTGCGGCCAAATTTTACATTGTTCATCAGCAGTTTACATCAGCACAAACGCATAATACCCACCCCAACTATGGTCGGGTAGGGTATAACTATTAAATGATGTTATGGTTTCCGTTATACACAAATTTGGTTTAAACTTAAAATTCGTTCCATTATAAAGTAGCGTATTTTTTTTACCAAAAATCATAGTTGTAAAAAACCAAAGGAAACACGTTATTTGTTTTATACGAGTATATTAGCAACAGTGGCTGCAACATTTACAACAATAACTGTATTATAAAATGTAAAATCCATTTAAGCCGTTACAAACAAGTTAAAAAATCAATTTCCAACAACAAACTCTATTATTTTGTGGTAGTAACAGCATTGTAAACATTATGCAAGTATAAATGTATAAATCTATTTAAATGTAATAAACCACAAGTGTATGAAGGCCAACAAATGTTGGTCGCTAACAAAAGGCGTATCATTAAATGTGGCAGCCACTTGTAGTCTCCTCTCGAATGCAACAAAGCACAGAAAATACTTGTTGCATGAACCCAGAAGGCGAACAAACGAAAAAAATCTCAACAAATGGAAAACAATTTAATGTTGTAACATGAAAAATGTTACTATTACAAACCGCGATATGAATATGAAATACATAATACAAAAAAAAAAAACTGAAGAAGCTGGTTGTAGCGTTGTTGGTTTGGGGCGCGTGTCATCATAACTTAATTCAATGGCGAAGTTCAGGTTCAGTATCAGGAAATAAAATGTTGTTTCTTGTGTTTTATTTTTGTTATGTTTGCTTTTGGAAAAGTTGCAGCTGCAAACAAGTTCATGTTCACCAAATTTATAAAAAAAAAAAAACGAAAAAAAAGGAATATACTTTCTTGGGAGCTGCTTGAACGATCGTATTAACGGTAGTGAATAGATGTGGTTGCCAATGTTTTGAAAAATTAGAAAAAATCTTTTAAATTATTATATATTAAATACATATTTAAACAAGTAAGGAAGTGTTGATAGTTATATTATACCCTATACCAGGTACGAGTAGGTCGGTTTTATTGTATTTGTGTTAGGTACTCAAAACGGATTCTGCAGGACTTCTATGAGTATGAATTTATTCCCAAAATCAGGAAAATATATGGAGAATATTGATTTTGTTAGCCAGTTTGTATCACACCAAAGTATTGGTCGTAGGCATAGAAGTACAAACATAAGTATGTACATTTGGGATTTTATTAGGTTCTAAGACGATATAATCATATCCGTCCGTCAATCTGTTAAAAATAAGATAGGGTCGAAACAGAAAAGGCCTGAGGGGTGAAATTATCTACAAACATTCCTACACGCAAATAAGATATTGAAATTGGACAATATCCAAAAAAGTGGCTGGTCATTATAGCAGGCTTACAAATACTAGTGTAGCAAGCCCGAAGTTTGATGTAACAAATTTTGTAGGAACTAAATAGGCCGATCATGTTTATGGGCAGATCATGTTAGTTAGTTAGTTAGTTAGTTTGTTTGTTTGTTTGTTTGTTTGTTTGTTTGTTTGTTTTTGTTAGTTAGTTAGTTAGTTAGTTAGTTTTAGTTAGTTAGTTAGTTAGTTAGTTAGTTAGTTAGTTGTTATAGTTAGTTAGTTAGTTAGTTAGTTAGTTAGTTAGTTAGTTAGTTAGTTAGTTAGTTAGTTAGTTAGTTAGTTAGTTGAGTTAGTTAGTTAGTAGTAGTTAGTTAGTTAGTAGTTAGTTAGTTAGTTAGTTAGTAGTTTAGTTAGTTAGTTAGTTAGTTTAGTTAGTTAGTTAGTTAGTTAGTGTTAGTTAGTTAGTTAGTTAGTTAGTAGTTAGTTAGTTTAGTTAGTTAGTTAGTTAGTTAGTTAGTTAGGTTAGTTAGTTAGTTAGTTAGTTTAGTTAGTTAGTTAGTTAGTTAGTTAGTTAGTTAGTTAGTAGTTAGTTAGTTAGTTAGTTAGTTAGTTAGTTAGTTAGTTAGTTAGTTAGTTAGTTAGTTAGTAGTTAGTTAGTAGTAGTTAGTTAGTTGTAGTTAGTTAGTAGTTAGTTAGTTAGTTAGTTAGTAGTTAGTAGTTCGTTAGTTAGTTAGTTAGTTAGTTAGTTAGTTAGTTAGTTAGTTAGTTAGTAGTAGTTAGTTAGTTAGTTAGTTAGTTAGTAGTTAGTAGTTATGTTAGTAGTAGTTAGTTAGTTAGTTAGTTAGTTAGTTAGTTAGTTAGTTAGTTAGTAGTTCGTAGTTAGTTAGTTAGTTAGTTAGTAGTTAGTTAGTTAGTTAGTTAGTTAGTTAGTTAGTTAGTTAGTTAGTTAGTTAGTTAGGTTAGTTAGTTAGTTAGTTAGTTAGTAGTGTAGTTTAGTTAGTTAGTTAGTTAGTTAGTTAGTTAGTTAGTTAGTTAGTTAGTTAGTTAGTTAGTTAGTTAGTTAGTTAGTTAGTTAGTTAGTTAGTTAGTTAGTTAGTTAGTTAGTTAGTTAGTAGTTAGTTAGTTAGTTAGTTAGTTAGTTAGTTAGTTAGTTAGTTAGTTAGTTAGTTAGTTAGTTAGTTAGTTAGTTAGTAGTTAGTTAGTTAGTTAGTTAGTTAGTTAGTTAGTTAGTTAGTTAGTTAGTTAGTTAGTTAGTTAGTTAGTTAGTAGTTAGTTAGTTAGTTAGTTAGTAGTTAGTTAGTTAGTTAGTTAGTTAGTTAGTTAGTTAGTTAGTTAGTTAGTTATTAGTTAGTTAGTTAGTTAGTAGTTAGTTAGTTAGTAGTTAGTTAGTTAGTTAGTTAGTTAGTTAGTTAGTTAGTTAGTTAGTTAGTTAGTTAGTTAGTTAGTTAGTTAGTTAGTTAGTTAGTTAGTAGTTAGTTAGTTAGTTAGTTAGTAGTTAGTTAGTTAGTTAGTTAGTTAGTTAGTTAGTTAGTTAGTTAGTTAGTAGTAGTTAGTAGTTAGTTAGTAGTTAGTTAGTTAGTTAGTAGTTAGTTAGTTAGTTAGTTAGGTTAGTTAGTTAGTTAGTTAGTTAGTTAGTTAGTTAGTTAGTTAGTTAGTTTAGTTAGTTAGTTAGTTAGTAGTTAGTTAGTTAGTTAGTTAGTTAGTTAGTTAGTTAGTTAGTTAGTTAGTTAGTTAGTATTAGTTAGTTAGTTAGTTAGTAGTTAGTTAGTTTAGTTAGTTAGTTAGTAGTAGTAGTTAGTTAGTTAGTTAGTTAGTTAGTTAGTTAGTTAGTATAGTTAGTTAGTTAGTTAGTTAGTTAGTTAGTTAGTAGTTAGTTAGTTAGTTAGTTAGTTAGTAGTTAGTTAGTTAGTTAGTTAGTTAGTTAGTTAGTTAGTAGTTTAGTTAGTTAGCTAGTTAGTTAGTTCGTTAGTTAGTAGTAGTTAGTTAGTAGTTAGTTAGTTAGTTAGTTAGTTAGTTTCGTTAGTTTAGTTAGTAGTTAGTTTAGTTAGTTAGTTAGTTAGTTAGTTAGTTAGTAGTTAGTTAGTTAGTTAGTTAGTTAGTTAGTTAGTTAGTTAGTTAGTTAGTTAGTTAGTTAGTTAGTTAGTTAGTTAGTTAGTTAGTTAGTTAGTTAGTTAGTTAGTTAGTAGTTAGTTAGTTAGTTAGTTAGTTAGTTAGTTAGTAGTTAGTTAGTTAGTTAGTTAGTTAGTTAGTTAGTTAGTTAGTTAGTTAGTTAGTTAGTTAGTTAGTTAGTTAGTTAGTTAGTTAGTTAGTTAGTTAGTTAGTTAGTTAGTAGTTAGTTAGTTAGTTAGTTAGTTAGTTAGTTAGTTAGTAGTTAGTTAGTTAGTTAGTTAGTTAGTTAGTTAGTTAGTTAGTTAGTTAGTTAGTTAGTTAGTTAGTTAGTTAGTTAGTTAGTTAGTTAGTTAGTTAGTTAGTTAGTAGTTAGTTAGTAGTTAGTTAGTTAGTTAGTTAGTTAGTTAGTAGTTAGTTAGTAGTTAGTTAGTTAGTTAGTTAGTTAGTTAGTTAGTTAGTTAGTTAGTTAGTTAGTTAGTTAGTTAGTTAGTTAGTTAGTAGTTAGTTAGTTAGTTAGTTAGTTAGTTAGTTAGTTAGTTAGTTAGTTAGTTAGTTAGTTAGTTAGTTAGTTAGTTAGTAGTTAGTAGTTAGTTAGTAGTAGTTAGTTAGTTAGTTAGTTAGTTAGTTAGTTAGTTAGTAGTAGTAGTTAGTTAGTAGTTAGTTAGTAGTTAGTTAGTTAGTTAGTTAGTAGTAGTAGTAGTTAGTTAGTTAGTTAGTTAGTTAGTTAGTAGTTAGTTAGTTAGTTAGTTAGTTAGGTTAGTTAGTTAGTAGTTAGTTAGTTAGTTAGTTAGTAGTTAGTTTGAACTGATACATCAACTCCGAAGGAATGCACCTAGGCCTCTATCGGCCCTGTTGTGCGTTCCTTTATAGTGCGTCAGGTATGTTTATAAGGATAAAATCAATAACATTCAATTTTAAAATTCTTCGCTGGAAAATAGTTATCCTCAAACTTCCACTGTTGTGACTATATTCAAACGACATGCAAAATTCTCAAAATATAATATAAATAAACCTAAGTCTGATATATTTCCAAATCTAGACCTTACTTGAATTTTGCATAACGATTTTGGATTTCAGCAATGGGAAGTTTTTTTAACAGAAATTTTTGTTTTAGTAGTAGTGATGATAGTTAAAATATTAATTAACCTATTTCTCCAGTGATTGAATAAATAACGAATTCGTATAATAAATAACGAATATAATTTACCTTATAAAGCCTAAATAAATACAATAAATGACAAAAAATTGCATTATTTTAATAAACACAAATTAATTTATATTAATTTATGTATTTTATTTTTATATTAACCTTAAAATAAACAAATGTCTCCCGACAACTAACAAATGAGACAATGTGGGATTGTGTCTAATTAAAATAATTTTCAAATGCTTAATATAATAAAATCCATATAATAAAATTATTAAAAACAATTTCCATTGTTGTCGCCTCATGTTTTGAACTTGAGCTTGACCTTGTGAAAGTTGCAAGTCGTAACTTGCAACAAAACGCTCGGTTGATTATGAAATGAAAATTATTGTTGCACAATCATCACACATTGAACCTCCTTACATGGCAGTAAATGATTAGGAAATCTTAAGACAACATAATCTACTCAAATTAACTAAATACTACTATCATCATACTGTGTTTTAACAATCAAACAATCAAAGAAAGCGATTATATTTATGTTTTTTCATTGTTGTAATAGTTTTTTTTAACAACCATTTATTTATAATTTGGGCAATATTGCAAGAAAAGTTGCATGATTTATTTAAGGCCAGACTGGAAAAAATAAACCAACCAACAAACTGGTAGCAAAAGTTGAAAAAAGTTGCAGAAACAATGCAGGATGTTTCAATAAAATCATTAATAAACTAAGTATGTATGTATGTATGTATGCAAGTATTTAGTGCAACAAAAACATAATAAACTGAACTGTTGGATTGTTCAAGAAAAATGATTTAAATTTCAACATAGATTTATTATTTGATTTATTTATTGAGGAACCACAAATTGCGCAATATTTATAATATCGAAACACTTCCACCTTCCACTAAATTCCAAAATATAATCAAGATAAATTTTTCAATTTTAAGATACAAGTGTGTGAGAGTATCCATTATAGTTGACTGTGAAAATTTTTTATGGCCAGACTAGATCAGGTTTTCTTTTCGTATATAGTTGAATCAAGTAAATCTTCCGTATTTTGGCCGATATCCTGCTGCATCATGTGTCGCTGTAATCGCCAAACATAGGTAGTGTGTAAGTCAACTACGACTTTTTTCAGCAAGTGGAACTAGTTCATGTTAACATTGACAGCGAGTGCAAAATATTTAATAAGTGTATTTTTCGTGTTACATTTATTTATTTTTTATTATAAACATGGTGGTTTACTTAAATAATAAAACAAGTAGGAAAGTATAGTCGGGCATGGCCGACCATATAACACCCTACACCATGAGTATATTTTATTTTTCACAAAGAAACTTTTATGTTGAATTTTACCTTAATTCCAAAGTATTTAAGCAATTTATTGATAAAAAACAAATTTTCTAAATGAGGCTTTATATAGGAGTTTAGGTCAAACATGGGCCGATCCTCATTAAATTTGGGAAAAGGATATATTTTTAAATAATAGTTAATTATGTTGAGTTTCATTGCGATACAAATGGTTACAAGTCAATTTTAGACGTTTAAGACATTTTTTGAAGGGGTTTGTATGGGGGCTAGGGTCAAATATGAGACGATCATTACGAAAATCTGCAGTGTCATTTATGCTTATATAAAACTAATTTGTGCCAATTTTTAGAGAGATAATAGTATATTTGACGTAATTATGGCATAAAAAGCTCAAATCGGGAGGTACGGTTGAATGAGGGTTAGGTGAAATAATGGACCGATTTCAACCATTTTCAATAGGCTTTGTCCTTTGGACATGCTTGGTCCAAATTTCATCAAATTATCTTGAAAATTGCGGCCTGTACCTTGCGCACAAGGTTTACATGGACAGCCAGCCAGCCCGACAGACGGACGGACATGTCTTAATCGACTCAAAATGTGATTCTGAGTCGATCGGTATAATTTAAGGTGGGTGTAGGATCAATATTTTTGTGCGTTACAAACATCAGCACAAACGTATAATACCCTCCCCACTATAGTTATGTAGGGTACAAAAATACTTAAACATAATCACTATTACGTTGAAAAATATTTACAAGGAAATTTACAAAGTATATTGATTAGGATTGATGGAAAATTCCGAAATATGTTTATTATATTATTATTTACTTAATAAAATTTCATTAGTATATATTTTTAATAAATTTATTGATTAAAAATTGGCTGCGAAACTCGTATTTTTCAACATAAATGAGGATCATGAACCATCTTAAATATTTCCATTTTCTTCAGAAATTTTATTAGACACTTAAGATATAATGTTAATCTACAAGTATGATCAGCTCTTATGCATACATATTTATACCCTACACCACTTTAGTGGGAAGGGTATATTGGGTTTGTGCTGATGTTTGTAACATACAAAATATTCGTCTAATACCCACCAAAAAGTCGGCTTAGAATCGTTTTCTGAGTCGATTAAGCTATGTTCGTCCGTCCGTCTGGCTGGCTGGCTGTCCATGTAAACCTTGTGCGCAAGGTACAGGTCAAAATTTTCAAGATAATTGGATGAAATTTGGCACGCACATTTTATTTGGCCCAAGGACTATTGAAAATAGTTAAAATTGGTCCATTATTTCACCTAGCCCCCATAGAACAGAACCCCCCGAAAAGAGCTTCTGAGCTCATAATTATGTTAAATATACAGGTATATCGATAAAATTCGGCACAACTAAGTTTTATAGAAGTCTTGCCCGATCTTCAGAAAGATCGGGCCATATTTGAATGTCCAAAATTAACTTATAAACACAAATATCGCTATGAAATTCAGCACAATAAAATATAAATATATTCACAAAATTTTATCTGGCTTGGTCCATATTTGCCCCTAGCCCCCATATAAAGCCTATTTCAGACAAAAAGTTTTTCATCCATAAATTGCTTAAATGTATCGGAACAAGGGCTTTATTATGAAAAATAAATAAAATCATAAAATAACTA
>NW_023994247.1:2500-72500 GCF_015586225.1 Lucilia sericata
GTATGTAGTATGGATGTATGTATGTATGTATGTTGTATGTTGTATGTATGTATGTATGTATGTATGTATGTATGATGTATGTATGTATGATGTTGTGTATGTATGTATGTATGTATGATGTATGTATGATGTATGTATGTATGTATGTATGTATGTATGTATGTATGTCTGTATAGTATGTATGTATGTATGTATGATGTATGTATGTATGTATGTATGTTGTATGTATGTATGTATGTATGTATGTATGTATGTATGTATGATGCATGTATGTATGTAGGTATGTATGTGTATGTATGTATGTATGTATGTATGTATGTATGTATGTATGTATGTATGTATGTATGTATGTATGTATGTATGTATGTATGTATGTAGGTAGTATGTATGTATGTATGTATGTATGTATGTATGTATGTATGTATGTATGTATGTATGATGTATGTAGTATGTATGTATGTAGTATGTATGTATGTATGTATGTGTATGTATGTATGTATGATGTTATGTATGTATGTATGTATGTATGTATGTATGTATGTATGTATGTATGTATGTATGTATGTATGTATGTATGTATGTATGTATGGTCGTATGTATGTATGTTGTATGTATGTATTATTGCACCATTTATAGCAAAATCGTAATGTCTACCAAATTGTCTTTCCAAAAGATGGAAAACTCAAATTGGTTAAAAAAGTTTCGAGTTATTAAAATTTCCCCCGAGCATTTTGTGATTCTGAAGACATATAAAGTAAATATAAGAAAATTTTTGTTAGTTTTGAAAAATTTTACAAAAGGAATATTATGTTTATCTTTATAAGGTTCATTAAATGTGCTAGTACGAATTTTTGTTCAAATTAGATAACGCTTACTCGGTTTAGTCTGTGGTCAAAAAGGGCCATTATTTTAACAGCATCTCCAAAAACCCCATTTTCAAACTTTAAAAATTTTGTTAAATGGATTATTAAAAATTAAAGTTTTCTATGCTGGATTTTATAAAGGATATATATAAGAATTAAACACAGAAAGAATGAGCTTAATACCTCTCATAATTTTACCGTACCTGCGATGTGAATTTGAAGGATTCGGGAAAAAGGCAATTTTTGCCAATAATTAAGTAAAAATTATATTATTACCAATTGTTGCTTAATTTTGATCAATTAAATTGCGATTATTATTTCCGAGTCCATGAAAAGTTATTTCTGATAAAATTTCCGAAATTAAAAATCATTAACCCTCTAAAAACCGGGGTCAAAATCAAGTTTTTGTATATTTAATATTCTTCATTAAAAATAGCAAAATATTGTGTATTTAATTATGAATTCATTTTGACAAACTACACGAAAATATATCCAGAAATCTAGGAATCAAACTTCTTCAAATTAACCCTCTGTCATACTTGGGGTCAATTCAAGACCGATTTTTTAAACACTACAAAAAACACTTTTAAAAAGAAATTTTCTAAAATTAATTTTCTTAAAGATTTAATGGATATATATCCAGTATTTGGTTTATCGTATTATTTGAATGTAGTAAAAATAACTTCTAAGAAGTTTCATCAATATCCATCAACAAATTAACAACATCATGCTCTTATTTCTTCAAGAACATAAAATTCAAAAATTTAATTTTGACCCCGGTGTTTAGAGGGTTAATGATTTTTAGTTTCGAAAATTTGATTAGAACTAACTTTCCATGGACTCGGAAATAATAATCGCAATTTACTTGATCAAAATTAAGCAACAATTGGTAATAATATAATTATACCCTCCACCACCATCAGTGGTGATAGAGGGTATATATAAGTTTGTCGTTCCGTGTGTAACACCAAGAAATATTCATCTAAGACCCAACAAAGTATATATATTCTGGGTCCTTATCAAATTCTGAGTCGATTTAGCTATGTCCGTCTGTCTGTCTGTCTGTCTGTGTAAAACACGCTCACGTTAAAACTAAGCAAAGGAAATAAGCCAAATTCACCGAAAATATTTACTATTATCCTAAGCAGTTTGGTGTTGAAAATCAGCAAAATCGGTTCACAACGTAAAAAGTTATGAGTACAATTTTCAGACTACCTCGAAAAAAATTACGTTTTTTTCATATTTCAAATATATTTCGATGAATTTTGTCACACATTATTTTTTCAGGGAAGTGATGAATTATATTCAAAATCTTTACAATCGATCCAATATTTCCCATAGCCCCCATACAAAAGGTATATATTCCGGAAATTAGTTTATCGTTAATAACTCCCTCAAATATATCGGTATCAACACGAAATTTTGTACATGTAAATATAATATGAACAGAAATCATACTGTCAACGTAGATCTCAGTCGGTCCACAATTGGTCATAGCTCCCATATAAGGTCCACTTCCGAAAATCAGCTAAACACACATATTTCTTTGATGAATAAAGCTATTGTGATAAAATTCGAGTTGGATATGTTTTGTATACATACAAATCATTCTACCGATTTTTTTACGGATCGGTCCATTATTGGTCATAGCTCCCATATAAAGCCCACTTTCGAAAATCATTTAAAAGCTCATATTTCATTGTAAACTAAAGCTATTTTGATGAAATTCGACACAGGTCATAGATCCCATATAAGGCCCACTTCCGAAAATCACTTAAAAGCACATATTTCAATGCCAAATAAAGCTATATTGATAAAATTCGACACAAATATGTTTTACCTAAACATGAATCATTCTACGAATATTTTTCCGGATAGGCCCATAATTGGTCATAGCTCCCATATAAGGTCCACTTCCGAAAATCACTTAAACGCATATATTTCATTGAATTCTAAAGCTATTTTGATGAAATTCGACAGAAATATGTCTTGTGTGCACTCAAATCATTTCACAATTTTTTTTTACGGATCGGTCCCTTATTGGTCATAGCTCCCATATAAGGCCCTCTTCCGAAAATCACTTAAACGCATATATTTCATTGAATTCTAAAGCTATTGGGATAAAATTCGACTTAAATATGTTTTGTGTACGTACAAATCATTTTATAAATTTTTTACGGGTCGGTCGATTATTGGTCATAACTCCCATATAAGGTTCACTTACGAAAATCACTTAAAAGCACATATTTCATTATGAAATAAAGCTATCTTGATAAAATTCGACACAAACATGTTTTGTCCAAATATGAATCACTCTGCGAAATGTTTCCCGAATAGGCCCATAATTGGTCATAGTTCCCATATAAGGTCCACTTCCGAAAATCACTTACACGCATATATTTCATTGAATTCTAAAGCTATAGGGGTAAAATTCGACTTGAATAAGTTTTGTGTACATATGAATCATTCTACCACTTTTTTCTCGGATCGGTCCATTATTGGTCAAAGCTTCTATATAAGGTCCACTTCTGAGAGTCACTTAAACTCACATATTTCATTGTCAAATAAAGTTAATTTGAGAAAATTCGACACAAATATGTTTTATCTTGACATTAATCACTCTACGAAATTTTTTGCGAATAGGCATATAAAACATTGTACCAAATTTTTTCTGGATCGGTCCATATTTGATGATATTTAATTATCAAATAAAGATATCTTGATAAAATATAAAATATGATGAATCACTCTGCGAAATTTTTCCGGATAGGCCCTTAATTGCTCATAGCTCCTATATAAAGTCCACTTCCTAAAGTCACCTAAACGCACATATTTCATTGATTAATAAAGCTATTGGAGTAAAATTAGACTTGATCTTTTTCTGCATATAAATCATTATATGAAATTGTTTCCTGATCAGTCCTTAATTGGTCACAACTCCCATATTCTGTATATAGATACATCATTCTATTAAAATGTTTTCGAACTGGCGTATTAATATACATTTTCTGGACCTAATCAAAATTAGTTCGACAAAAATTTTGGCAAGTTATCTAAAAATTAGATAGTTAGATGGGTTTTAATAAAAGTTGTTTGCTGGTGGAGGGTATTTAAGATTCGGCATATCCGAATATAGCACTCTAACTTGTTTTTACTTAATTATTGGCAAAAATTCCCTTTTTCCCGAAATCCTTCAAATTCACATCGCAGGTACGGTAAAACTATGAGAGGTATTAAGCTCATTCTTTCTGTGTTTAATTCTTATATATATCCTTTATAACATCCAGCATAGAAAACTTTAATTTTTAATAATCCATTTAACAAAATTTTTTAATGTTTGAAAATGGAGTTTTGGAGATGCTGTTAAAATAATGGCCCTTTTGTGACCACAGACTAAACCGAGTAAGCGTTATCCAATTTGAACAAAAATTCGTACTAGCACATTTATGAAACTTAAAGATAAACATAATATTTTTTTTGTAAAATTTTTCAAAACTAACAAAAATTTTCTTATATTTACTTTTATATGTCTTTAGAATCACAAAATTCTCGGGGGAAATTTTAATAACTCAAAACTTTTTTAACCAATTTTGAGTTTTTCCATTTTTTTGGAAAGACAATTTTGTAGACATTACGATTTTGCTATAAAATGGTGCAATAATTAATACTTAAAGCCTCATTTTGTGAAAATACTCCAAAAAGTGCCATTTTTCCCATATAAACGCATTTACAAACTTTGGCGGCGATGCGCGGGCACTTACCCTCAAAATAATTGAATAATATTTTACAGTCTTCCATTTGACGTTAAAATACAACATAATTTCACTATTAGATGTTGATCCGAGTGAAAAGCCTATTTTCGACCCACCCTAATATACATACATACAATAACAAAATCTCACAAAAAAATCATCAAAATGCTTAAATTTAAATCAATTTTTATTTAAAGAAAATATCTAAATTTATAAGTATAGTAATTTATAATTATATAAATTTTAAATTAATTAACAATTTCTATTAGCAATAATTATCAATTACTTTGTTTACTTTTGTCAAATTTAAACACAAAAACATACAATATACTAAAACAAATTGCATACAATAACAAAGTCTTAATGAACAAACAACCCATCAAGTTTTATTGTTCAGTCGGTTTATTTTGTACTAACCAGTCAAACTATCAGTTTTTTTTACGTCCCTTAGTAAGAAATCGAAACCAAGAACTAAGCAATACGTAAGCAGCACACGTCGTTGTGTTCAGTTCGGCTGAGTTGAAAAACTTAACATGGCCGCTGCTTGTGTGTGTGGCTGCTGAAGAAAAACAAAACCACTTGCAAGTTATTGCAGCAATGTGTTGACACAGTTGACTGACTTCAGTTAGCTTGTAAGGGGAAATTTTAACTAGTTACTATTTTTTAAGCATGGTACTAAATTTAGTCAAATATTTAGTAATTTGCGACTGCAATTAGCAGTTTTTTGAAACCCTGAACTAGCTTCGTAATTGTTTGCAACTAATGTTCACATAGAAATTATTTTTCCTGTTTGTGTAAAAAATTTTTGTTAACCCAAGATCAAATAAAATGTGCACATTAAGAAAGTGTAACTGTTTATTTCTTATGCTATTCAGCAACATCAGTGTTGATAAAAGTAACAATGTTTTGTACAAACAGAAAATAACATGGAATTTTTATATGAAAAATATTAGTTAACGAAGGACAAAATAATGAAGTGGTGTAGTGGATGGAAGGGAGGATTAACAAGCTAAGCATTGCTGGTTCTATTCCTGGTCGATTTATCTTTTTTTGTCATAAATAATTAATTTTTTAAAAAAAATCAAATTAAGTGTCGAAATTCGGTTCAACAATAAATATTTAAAAGCAATTTTTTTTTTATTTTTTTCATAGGATCAACAACGTTGAAAACATGTAGTAGGGATATAGGCGAAACTGAAGGGGTTGTCAAACAAAATTTGTTATTCTCTTCACACAGACGAGTTCTGAGAGAATAAAACACACTTTAGAGAACTAAACTCACTCACAAAACTTCAAATTTTCTTCGCGAAATTGCGACGATATTAGCACTTAATACTTTTTCTTATCACTTAAACTTAATATTTATTATTTTTTGCGACAATTTTATTGTATTTAAAACCCCGAAAATTATTTATATTTTACAAACGACAAAAAAATATTTTTTATTCTTTGACATTTCATTTTAATTAAAACTGAAAAAAGAAAAGTTGTAAATTTTCGTATTGAAAATGAAAAAAGTATTTCACATACTTTTTTTCTTTTTCCATTAGTGCAGAAAAAATTAACAAAAAGACGTGTTTATAATATGTTTTAAGATGAAATATCTTCTGAAAAAAATTAATTAACTATTATTTTCATTCACTAGTATATAAAATCCCAGTAATAACATACAAAAAATAACGTATCAGAAATACATTTATTATTTAGTACCTTTTGAACAACTGAGTTTTTTTTTGTGCTTCTACTAATACAAACTCACCAGTTAGGTTTTTGACAGGGGACTTAGGTCTTTGACAATCCCTTTCGCCTATATGCTACTATATGGTTGAAAATCTATTGTACCTCCCGTACAAAATTATATAAGTATGTACTCGAATTTTTAAGGCAGTACCTTCTTTAGAATGCCTTATTATATTATGCCAGTAATGAGCGTAAAGCAATTTTCTGAAAGGGGCCTTATATGGGAGGTAGGGGCAATTATCGACCGATCCTCACAAAATTTAGTAGAGAGATTTGGATTCGTATAGAACATGTCTGTGTCGTTCATCGCTGTACTCGTATTTTTAAGTGAGTAATATGCGTTAAAGCCAATTTCTGAAGAGGGCTTATATGGGGGGGTAGGGTCAATTATGGTCCGATCATCATAAAATCTTGTAAAAAGATTTTGCTTCGTATAAAACTTGTCTATATCGAATTTCATCGCTATACTTGAATTTCTAAAAGAGTTAAGACTGCAAGAACTGTTTTTCGGGGGCCACTTGCCTATTTTCAATACCAAACAAACCTTACCTCTAGAGAATATTTGTGTAAGGTTTCAACCCTCTATCTCTTTTCGTTTGAACCCTATCGTGCTTTCAACAGACCGACGGACAGACATGGCTAGATCCTCTTAGAATTTAATTAGGACCTAGAAAATATGTATATACTTTTGTGGGTCTATGATAAATATTTCGATTTGTTACAAACGGAATGACAAAATCAATATACCCCCATCTTTTTTGATGGTGGGTATAAAAATGTTAATTAGGCAGAAAATATGCTGAATTTTGGTGTAAGTTAGCTTTATGTACCTGGACTTTGATTCTACCCACATAAAAGGTCCCCTTCAGCAAAAAACGTTAACGATCATAAAAGGCTCAAAAATATTAGTATAGCAATGAAAATCGACAAAAGCAAGTTTAATAGTGACATAAATGTCCCTACATAATTTAGTGAGGATCGAATCATATTTGACTTTAACACTCATAACTAGCTACGGGTATAGCAATAAAATTCAACCTTAATAAGTTTACATGTCTCTATCAAATTTCATAAGAATCGGTCTATATTATATCTAAGCATCCATAAATAACTTGCTTAAAAATTATGTATAGCGATGAAATTCTTCATATTCAAGTTTCATAGGATCAAAAACCCTTTCAGAATTTTATGTAGTTCGGTCATAGCTGGCTCTTTCCTCTATATAAATCCTCTTTCATAACCAAAAAAATATATTTCTCATGTTAATTGGTTACGGAGACCTAAATGATATAAATCTTATAATAATGGTTAAAAAGTCCCTAAATAAAATAAAGGGATTTTTTGCGTAACCTTTTCTTTCGAAAGAAAAAAAAAATAACAATTATTTTCGGTCCCTGGTTAAAACAATGCACAATAGATTGTTTGAATCGAATGAATCCAATCAAACTTTTTCTTGAATAAATGGTGAAAATTTTGAACTGAGTATTGTCTAACACTCCTTATTTTCAAATTTTACTATTCATTTCATTCATAAAACAATGAGTGAGTCAAACACAGTGTTTGAAAAAATCAAATGTTTTAATTTATTATTTAAGTCACTCATGCAGGGCTCTAGTACATACATACATTTTTATTTTATGCTAGCTATGCCCAGTGTACTACCCTAAAAGCAATATGTATAAATAAAAAACCCACTTAACGATTTTGAAGATTCTAACTACAATAGTATACCAGATTTATAATATGTTACATATGAGAGATGTCAAGCAAATTATTGCAAGTTCGCCAGTTTCTATCTATCATCAATTTCTATATATCATCATTTTCTATCTATCTATGAAAAATTTTAATAATATAAGAGTTTCATAGATACACGAAATTTTGTATTTAATTCATATATGTTGTGCCACCCATTGAAAGTCCGCCCGTTATACTCTAAATGTTCACATGAATGTCAAAGTTCTTCATGTAAAATTTGAAGATATACGAATTTTTCTAATTGATTCATGTGGGGGCCTCAAGCTCCTCCAAAATGATCAGATGAATATTAAAGTAATTTGTGCAAAATTTTAAGAATCAAGTTCTATTAGTTGCCCAGATAAACGAAATTTTATATTTAATTCATATAGGAGGTACCAAGTTCCCCATTGAAAGTCCGCCCGTTATACTCTAAATGTTCAGATGAATGTCAAGATTCTTCAAGTCAAATTTTTAAGAATCTAGCTCTAATAATTTCTCAGATATACGAATTTTTCTATTTAATTCATATTGGTGTTAAAAGCCCTCTCAGATGAAAGTCCGCTTTTTTTCCCCAAAATGTTCGTGAAAAATTTTAAGAATTTAGTTTCATTAGTTTCCCAGATATGGGAGGTGCCGCTCCCCTCAAGGGGAGTCCACCAATTTAATACCCAAAATGTTTAAATGGATGTTAAAGTTATTCGTGCAAAATTTGAAGATTCTATCTGTAATAATTTCCATGATAAACGAATTTTTGTATTTAATTTATATGGGAGGTGACACGCCCCCTAATGCTATTCCGCCTACTATTTTCCTAAGCTGTTTGGTATTGAAAATCAGCCAAATCGGTCTACAACGTAAAAAGTTATGAGTAAAAATTTCAGACTACCACGAAAAAAATTAAGTTTTTTTCCTAATTCTTGAGTAGTTTTCTCAGAAACTACTAAAGATAATGGAATGAATTTTGCATATACGTATATAATAAGAACAGAAATCATATTACCAACGTTTTGCTCAAAGCTTTGGATGGGGATGAAAGGTTGGATTATTGGAAAAATTATTAGTCTCTCTGAGCCAAAACAAAATATATGGATATATTTTGTAACTCAGAATAATTTAATTTGGATATGCCTAGAAATGGAAAATAAAACAAAGCAATTAGGAAATTTTCTTTGGATATTTATTAAATTATTTATGGAATAAGGAATTCTTACCAAGGATAGGAAAGTGGACCAATTTGCACAAAACAAAGTTTATTTTTCCCGGAAATAAGATTTTACGACATATTTGAAATAATTGACGTTTTATTTAGAACTTTATGACAACTTTACATATGCTGCAATTCAAAGCATTCAATATCGATATATGTATGTCATAAGAAATAGGAATTTGCGGGGAAATTATGAATAAATGTACAATTGTTGTTTGGCATAAGCATTACCGCCCGCCTTGCAGTATACAAACTATGAAAAAAAAGGAATAAGGTTTGTCGTAAAATACTTATTTCTGCTAGAAGGAATTACAAAATATAATTGTGAGGTTATGAAAACTTAATGTTAATATTAGTAAGTTGACTCCTTTGGACATCTGTGCTATAGAAAGGAAATTAATAAGTAACAATATTGGTTCCATAAGGAAATAAAAGGATATATATGGATATATAAAATTCAAGGAATATATTTTATTGGAAAAATGCAGTTAATAAAGTATTTGTGTTCGTTTGGTTTGTTTTTATTTTGCTTTATGGAATATACAAGTGCGTTGGCAACCCTGTTTTGGTAAAAACACCCTATCTCATAACCTTCGGATATAAATCAACGCCGATGGTGACGTCAATTCCAGCGGATTCGAAGAATTTGCTTAAAATGCTTAAAATTCACTGGCAATGAGTTTATGGAAGTTTTACTAGAAATCCGATTGTCAACCCGGAAAATGGCCTCGATCTTGGACTCAGAATCGAATTTGGACTTAAGTGTTATAGGACACTCGGTTTCATTCTCCATTGACAAAGTGGTTAGCCTCAGCGTTTCAACAACTTTCATAGAAATTCGGCTGACAGTAGAACCGAATCCAGGAGACAGCGCGCATGTGTGTTCGTGGAACCAACCTTTACCAAAACCATCGGCAACAGAATTACGCTATTCTGTCGTAATAGGGACATTAATGTAGTTGCCGATGTCGTTGGCGCATTTTCTTCGAGCAGCTTGCGAAGTCGAGGGTCTAGGCGACGGAGATCGAGAACTAGATCGAGAGTTGGTACGGGTTGGACTTATGCCGAAATCTTTCAAAAGCCGGGGGTTGATATGGAGAAGGGTATGGTGAAATTAAACAGTTCTGGCAATATTTATGCGTTTTTACGGCGTCCAGCCGTTCCTTCGTGTTCATCGCGAGAAACTTGCGACAGACGGATGCGGACGTGCACATAAACGGCATAGGAACCGGTTGTAATTGCTAGGCAGCTTGATGTGCTGTTGGCGACGGCGACGATTATTGGAGCTTTTGGAGTTTTTGTTTTGGTGTATTGGCATGATGTTCTGAAAGGAATGAAGTTGCTTGGAAGATCTTGGAGAAAGTAGAGAGGAAGTGGATGACTAGGATTCGAATAAGCAAACTTATTTATGGATTGGCCTTGTTATTAGACCACGTTGTGTATATATGTCGGCAAATCGTACTTTCTTATCGGATCCGGTATGCACCTTTTCAATTCTTCCTAGCTGCCAAGAGTTTGGAGGGAGATTTTCATCCTTTATGACAACTAATGTTCCTAGTTTGACATTTTTGCCAGAATAACAACTGGAGAAAGCCACCCAGCAGGATCGAATAATCTAGGAATCTGCAATAATACTTCTATCTTTGCAAGTTGACGCTGATCGGAAAATGGTTTCGCTACGAAGAAAAACGAGTCTGAACGGGCATTCCATCGAACTCCTAGAGTCTTCGCTGTGCTGCTATCATCAAACGTCAGGAAATCTTCGCAAAGCAGATGTTCAACGGGAATTTCGTTAATAATTTCTCTGGAATTCGCCGTCCATTTCCTCAGGGAAAATCCAGCAGATTTAAGTGCAAGTATTAACAGCTTTTTAGATTTTTTCGCTTCTTAGATGGAATTAGCACCAGCCAATGCATCGTCTACGTACATGGAACAACGTAGAATAAGGCTTTCTTTTCGATAAGAAGCCTCTATGTCATCGGCTAATTGGAGTAGAGTCCGAATAGCGAGGTAAGGCGCGCAATTTACGCCGAATGTCACTGTTTTTAATTCGTAATCTTGAATGATTACGTTTGGATTATTGCGAAATAGGATTCTTTGAAACACAGTATGCTTCGGATCGACTAGGATTTGCCGACACATTTTTTGGATATCAGCATTGAAGACATACTTGAAAAATCATCACTTTAGGATTAGTAAGGTCAAGTCATTTTGTAAAATTGGACCAGTATGAAGGATATCATTCAGACTTAACCCATTAGAAGTTGGAGATGACACATTGAAAACAATGCGTACCTTTGTTGTAGTGCTTTCAGGTTTTATTACAGCGTGGTGTGGTAGGTAGTAGGGACAAATTTCGGAATTGTGTGCCGGTGAAACTTTGAACATGTGATTCAAATCAATATATTCTTCAACCACGTTATCATAAATCGATTTCAAGTCAGGTGAGCGAAATAGCCAAACCTCATTTCGTAGATTGGCCTAAACTAAGCTTCTCCTTAAATGGAAGAGAAACAATATACCGACCATCTTTAGCTTTTCTGGTAGTTTTTGTAAAAAGATCGTCACAAAATTTGTCGGATGATGAAATAAAGTTCTGCCTTGGAAGATTCTCCACCTCCCAAAAACGAGAAATTTCTTTGTCTAAAGAGATTTCGCAGAAATAGGAAACTAAGGAACAACTGGGTGTAGGGGAATTAGACAAAGGACCAGTTAGAATCCACCCAAAGATTGTTTCTTGCGCCATTAGTGAGCCGCATACATTATGCTTCACACCAGAATATCTACTTTCGAACTTGTATGGAAATGTGGATCAGTTAACTGGATTGGAGGAAGTTTGGAAAAGAGTGAGCGATCAAAAGTCTTAGAGGGAAAACTACCAGAAAGCTGTGGAACTACCATAGCGGTAATGAGCTGCTGTATATCTGGATTGATAATGGAACTGATCAAGAATGAACATTGTTTATCAACACTAGCGGATATGGTGTTATTTAGCATCCGAAATAGGAGCGGACTGTGTATAGTAATTTAATTCGAACTAGTTACAAATGGTGCTGAATTTGGATTAAGGTTGGAATTGGCGCTTGTACTAGGACCCGGTAACAGAGTGGCTATGTCGGTTTCTTTGTAGAGCAAGGTATTGTGTCTTTTATGACAACGGAAGCAATTGATTGCAGTTTTTGAGTGAATGCGTTTTGGAAAAGCAATTGAGACATAGGCTAAGCTTTTTAATCTCATTGAGGCGTTGAGAATGACCCATTTGTAAAAACTTCGGACATTTGCGTATTGGATGATACTCATTGGTACACAATTGACATTTAGGCTGAGAAACGTTATTTTGGAAAGCATTGACTAGTTTGGACGAACGATTCAACTTCTTAGATTTTGACTCGGTAGGCTTGGATGTAGCGGAACGTATTTCGGACACGGATTCAAAAGTCCTGTAATGACTTGTCAGGAATAAATCTAAATCGGACCATTTGGGAATCGACGTTTTATCTTTTAAGTATTGTTCCCATAGAGTCAAGGTTGAATCTGGCAGCTTATTGGAACACTGGAAAACAAATATAGGGTCCCAGCTATCAACGTCTATACGATGGAGTCGTAAAATGGATATACACGAGTTTATATCTCTTTGCAAATAGCCTTCGCCGATTCGGAAGATATGCTAGGGAGATTAAATAGGATTCGAAGTTGTCCATTAACTTGAACCCGACGATTCTCAAATCGTTCTGTCAGATTTGACCAAGCTAAATCAAATCCCTGATTTGTTAAAGGACTCTTCTTAACAATCTCCCTTGCTTCTCCTTTAGTTTTCTGTGTCAAATGGAAAAGCTTCTCAACAGGACTTAATGCGGAATTCTGGATGAACATGGCTGTAAAGATCACGGAAAGTCGGCCATGATTCATAATTACCATGGAAGGTCTCTTTCTCACAAGGAGGAAGATGAAAACTATGCGATGGTTGGGAAGAGACAGGCTGGACTGGGAAAATTGGGGACTTATCGGACTTGTGTCTGCTTTCTCACGCGACTGATCTCGAAGGGCTTCGGTAAGCTCGGATAATTTTATTAATATATTACAATAAGTCACATACGTACTTTTGTATTTGTCTTTAAAAACTTCTATATCATCCGATTCCCCGGGATCCGCATCACCTTCGTTGTCCTTATCGAACAAACATTTTTCATAAGCCGCCTTAAGACGAACCCATCTAGACTTTATTTCCTGCCTGTGGATTTCTAACGCATGAAGAGAATTGATTGGATAACGATTATCATTATAATCGGCCTCAAATTCGACGATACTATCGGCCAAGCGAATAAAGTGATCAAGAGACATGTTTAATATACCAAAAGGACAAAAGGACTAGCAACAATTCAAATCGAAATTCGGAACGAAGGAGGAAGATGAAAACTATGCGATGGTTGGGAAGAGACAGGCTGGACTGGGAAAATTGGGGACTTATCGGACTTGTGTCTGCTTTCTCACGCGACTGATCTCGAAGGGCTTCGGTAAGCTCGGATAATTTTATTAATATATTACAATAAGTCACATACGTACATTTTTATTTGTCTTTAAAAACTTCTATATCATCCGATTCCCCGGGATCCGCATCACCTTCGTTGTCCTTATCGAACAAACATTTTTCATAAGCCGCCTTAAGACGAACCCATGTAGACTTTATTTCCTGCCTGTGGATTTCTAACGCATGAAGAGAATTAATTGGATAACGATTCTCATTATAATCGGCCTCAAATTCGACGATACTATCGGCCAAGCGAATAAAGTGATCAAGAGACATGTTTAATATACCAAAAGGACAAAAGGACTAGCAACAATTCAAATCGAAATTCGGAACGAAATTATCTAAAATGTCGGAATTGAAATCAAATCGAGAATAAAACCACAAAAATTTTAAATAAACCGATAGGAATAAACGTGCAAATCAAACCAGAAAGAAAACCAGTAGTTTGGATAAAATATATTTTTCGAAGAATTGATACCTTTACGCTACTGGACTATAGGATCAGCTGCTTCAAAAAATAAGTAAAATAAGTAAATAAGAAAGTTCGTCAACCTATTCAACGATATTTGTTTTTGGAGAAATTCTTTTATTTTATTTATTTACAGTCCATGTAGAAAAAATAGCAACAATTTAATTCTCGTTCGCACGATCAAAAGACAATTAGTGTTTTTTTAATTTTTAGAATTAGAACATTTGTAATTAAATGTACTATAGTGGACAAACGGTGAAATAAAATTCGTATTAAGTAAAGTGGATTTATTTAGATTATATATATTTCCAATCATTTTATTTCGCCATAACTTGCCCGTTTAATTAAAATATGCATTTTTATACCCTTCACCTTCGTGAGAAGGGTATATATAAGTTTGTCATTCCGTTTGTAATTTCCATTTTCCGACCCTATAAAGTATATATATTCTGGATCCTTACAGATAGCGGAGTCGACTAAGCCATGTCTGTCTGTCTGTCTGTTGAAATAAATTTTCTGAAGACCCCAGACATATAGTAGCACATATGCGAAAGGGATTGTCAAAGACCTAAGTCCCCTGTCAAAAACCTAGGTTAGGTTGATAGGAGGATGTATACTACATCAAATCCGAAGAAATACACCTAGGCCACTATCGGGCCTGTTGCGCGCTCCAATTCAAGAAAAAAAAAGTGGTTCACTGAATGTATTATTTTTCCATGTTCAGAAACTCAGTTTCCTGGACGTAATTTCTAAGAATCTTCCAATCGGTGTTGGTTAAGAATGTTATTTCTGGAATAACATCACTTCCAAGATACTTGGATCTAACTTCGACGAATGCCTGACAATGGCAGTGCTCTAAAGTTTCACTCTCCCCTCCACATGCTCTACATTCGTCTGAATCCGCACGTCCAATTTTGTATAGATGTGCACGTAATCCTGTGTGTCCATTCAGAATACGTACCATCATACTAACCTCAGACTTGCTCATTTTGAGGAGATTTCTCGTCTTGCTCTCATCAGGGTCACCCCATAGAATCTTTGTGGTTCTACCCACCGTTTCATTATTCCAAGGTTAACTACATCGAGCTCCCTTCCATTTAAAGCTATTACATTCGCCCTTTCGTTGCCGACTACTCCCGAGTGGCCTGGTACCCATATGATGTGAACCTTACCTCTGGGAGAGTATTCAGTTAAAGCTTTCTTACAATCCAATACGGTCTTAGATTTAATTCTATCACCTGATATCGCACTAATTGCCTTCTGGCTGTCGGTAAATATATTAAGCCCTATGGGCTCCATATTTATTCTAATCCAATTTACACATTCCGTTATTGCTCGTACTTCTGCCTGGAAGCTTGTGTTATGATTAGGTAAACGGTGGTATATTTCTGTTTCTGGGTCTTCAATATAGAACCCCAGGCCCACTTTGTCCCCTAATTTAGAGCTATCCGTGTAGCAACGGTACTTGCTACTGGTATTTGCTGTAATGTTCCGCTTGACCAAGACATTCTATCTGGGATTAGCGTTTCAAAGTTTCCGACATATTCTGTGTCTGGTATGCGATCAGGCACATCCGATGAATGTGTATAACCTTCCAATGTGTCCAGTATACATTGATGATGTGTCCTATAACCGTTTTTGGCCAGTTCGCCTAAAGTAAAGAGCCGTTCGGCTGTAAGCACCGCCTCATATCTTATATATGTTTCAATGGGCCGCCTCATATCTTATAACATTTCCAGAGCCTTGGTTGAAGTAGTACACATGGCACCACCCAGCGGTAAAAATATACATTATGTACTCGCTTATCTAAGTATTGTTTCGTGGCAGTCGGTGGTGATGCTTTCACTTATTCTTCCACTTAGATTTAACATAAAAGTGTCCTAGGCTGTCTCATCGATGTGCTCTCGCTTAGAATGTAAGCCGCAGTTAAGACAAATTAAAATTTCACTTACATAATGTGTGGAGTTCTAAGCGAAGTTAATGAGATGCCTATAAACGCTTGCAAATAAGAATGTAATGTATGTAGATTACAATCCTATTTGCATTTGTAAGTTAAAGTACCATGTCTTCCGATTTTGTTATAGAAAAAATATATATTTTTTTACGTTTATTTCAAATTATGTAAGTTTATTTAAAAATTATCATCAAATAATAAACATGTATTATAGTTAATTCAATAAAAATATAATTAAACAATTTTAACGAAGATAAATGAAAGAATCTTAATTTTCTTCTGAAACTTTCGGTCATCTTCCTTTACAGATGCTGTAAACAAGCAAGAGGAAATTGTCAGTATTAAAACTAGAATGTATGAAGTAAATTTACCCCAATTTTTAAATCCGTTTGTGCCATTTAGATCACCACAAATATTTTAAATTTTTACAATTTTATAAAGCCAATTTTTCATAGTAGGACTAAGACCCCATTTCATGCCTATGGTTATCCTACATATCGCCCAGCACCGATGTACCTTGTTGATCCTATCCTCTATGTGGTGTCTCCATTTTAATTTCCGGTCAAGTATTACACCTAAGTACTTGACTTTGTCTGTTACCGGTATCTTCTTGCCCAGGAAGCAAGGTTCAGTATATGTAGAAATTTTTGTCTTTCTTGTGAAAAGACAGATTTCCGTCTTCGCCGGGTTAACATTGAGGCCTCTCGGTTGAGCCCAGCTCAAGGCCGTATTCAGAGCCTCCTCAGCTCTTCTACACAAGTAATTTGGATCCTTTCCCTTTAAAAGTATTACGACATCGTCTGCATAGTAGACAGGTCTAAGTCCTTTCTCGGTTAGGTGCCTTAGGAGGCTATTAATCGTGGTAACCCAGAGTAAAGGTGACAAAATGCCACCCTGTGGTATACCGCGAAATACCTTTTTCCTGATAGTTATATCGTACATCTCGCAGCTTATTCATCTGTTCCTTAGCATGTAGTTGATCCAGTTATGGAGCACCCGGTCAACATAAAACTGGTCTAGGGATTGGATAAGGGTATCAGTGTGCACGTTATTGAAGGCGCCTTCGATGTCAATGCATACCGCAGGTGTATACAGTTTGCTATCTAAGGATTCACCTATGTAGTGGACAACTTCGTTTAAAGCGGTTTCCACCGATCGCCCCTTTACATAAGCATGCTGCTTATATTTAAGGTCTTTGTATGGTATGCTGCTTTTAACCATGCTATCGACTATCCGTTCCAAGGTTTTAAGTAGGAAGGACGTAAGACTTATCGTTCGATAGGACTTAGGTGTCGCGTAGCTAGGTTTCCCTGGTTTGGGTATAAATATTACCCTTGCATCCTGCCATTTAACTGGGGTATATGCCAATTTTAAGCATGCAGTAAATATCTGTGACAGATGTACGGAAACCAGTCCCGTCTCCATCTGCAAAAGTGCCGGGAAAATTCCATTCGGCCCTGCAGCTTTATAGGGAGCAAAGCTCTTGATTGCCCCTTTAACCATGTCAATTGTAATAAATATGTCCGTGTTACCCTCCCCTTCCTCCAATATCGGTTCATCTATGTTATTCGATATACCGGGTGGGAAATGAGAATCCAGTAGGAGTTTCATTGTCTCCTCCATATCCTCAAGCCTCCTGCCCGTGTCATTGATCATAGATTCTGGTTGGACATGAGTTTTGGACAGGAATTTTTTTATCTTCGATACGTCATTTACGCTATATGTCAAAAACTTAACTGGTGAGAATGTTTTAGTAGAAGCACAAAAATAAACACAGTTGTTCAAAAGGTACTAAATAATAAATGTATTTCTGATACGTTATTTTTTGTATGTTATTACTGGGATTTTATATACTAGTGAATGAAAATAATAGTTAATTAATTTTTTTCAGAAGATATTTCACCTTAAAACATATTATAAACACGTCTCTTTGTTATTTTTTTTTTTTTTTTGCACTAATGGAAAAAGAAAAAAGTATGTGAAATACTTTTTTCATTTTCAATACGAAAATTTACATTTACATTTTAATTTTTCAGTTTTAATTAAAATGAAATGTCAAAGAATAAAAAATATTTTTTTTTTCGTTTGTAAAATATAAATTATTTTCGGGGTTTTAAATACAATAAAAGTGTCGCAAAAAATAATAAATATTAAGTTTAAGTGATAAGAAAAACAAAAAACTAAATTTTTATTGGTTGGTTCCTGGCGGTACTACCAGGCTATTAATGGTTAAGTGCTAATATCCTCGCAATTTCGTGAAGAAAATTTGAAGTTTTGTGAGTGCGTTTAGTTCTCTCAAGCATAGTTGCCAGATGATTTGGGTGCAAAATCGTCAAATTTCGAGGAAAAATCGTCGAAATCGTCAATTGTTTTTTGGAAATCGTCATTAAATCGTCAAAACTATTTGTTATAGATAATAAACATATTAGATGGTATTTCCACTAATTTTTTATTTATTAGTTTAACTATCTAAACGTTTTTATCAATTTCGATTGATATTAGTTGTCATTATCTGCTTAATTTAACAATTATACTTCAAAATACCTTATATTGAGTTCTTGTAAACTACATACATATGTGATATGATATACAGTAAATACGAATATGAGATATTTTTTTATTCGAATCGAATCATGTATATTATGTATGCTCTTATGGGTAATGTTGATAGAAGGGTGTTTACTACATCAAATCCGAAATAATACATCTAGGCTACTATCGGGCCTGTTGTGTGATCCTTTTCATGAAATTGTTTTTTCACTGAATGTATTATTTTTCAATGTTCAGAAACGCAGTTTCCTGGACGAAATTATTTCAGGAACAACATCACTTCCAAGATACTTGGATCTCACTTCGACGAATGCCTGATAGTGGCAGAGAAAATGCTCCAGAGTTTCACTGTCCTCTCTACATGCTCTACATTCCTCTGAATCTGCACTTTCAATTTTATATAGATGTGCTCGCAATTATGTGCGTCCACTCAGAGTACGTACAATCATACTAACCTAGGACTTCCTCATTTTGAGAAGATTTCTCGTCTTGTTCTCATCAAGGTCACCCCATAGGATCTTTCTGATTCGACCCACCGTTTCATTATTCCAACAGGCCTTATGGGATTCTTTCATCCATATTTTTAATTCAGCTTTTGTTGCCGCGAACGGTTTTGCGTTCGTCAGGTTAACTAACTCGAGCTCCCTTCTCTTTAAAGCTATTACATTCGCTTTCGTTACCGACTAATTTGAAAATTTGTATAAAAATCCTTTATTAAAAAATCGTAAAATTTAGAGGTAAAATCGTCAAATCGTCAACAGGCTATTTTTGACACTGAAAATCGTCAAATCTGGCAACACTGCTCTCAAGTGTGTTTTATTCTCTCAGAACTCGTCTTTGTGAAGAGAATGACAAATTTAGTTTGACAACCCCTTCAGTTTCGCCTATATCCCTACTCCAGATATCTTCGGGATCCAAATCTTCAATAATTCTGTCAGTCATGCTTTCGAGAAGTTTCCTATTGAAAATCAGCAAAATCGGTCCATAAATAACTGAGATATGGGCAAAAATCTGAGGCTACCTCCGAAAATTTCCTCAACAAATCCATCAATCTATATATATAAAAACTAGCTGCGCGAACCCGTCGTTACCCGGGTTTCTTCTAAAATAAAATTATTCTGTCTGTAATTGTGGTATCAATTATGAATATATTTTCTATTAAAATTTTATTCATTTTATAATGATCTTGTTTATTCAAATTATTTATAATAATCTTTATAATATTTCAAAAATTCAGAATATAAAAAACAAAACTAATTAGATCAAAATTAAATATAATTTTATAAAAGTATTTCGTATTAAATTCACTACATCTAGCCCCCCTTCAGTTGATTAATTATGGTTTTGTATTAAATTGTTTATGTTAAATGTAACCTTTTTCTTCATCGTTGTCTGTTTACTACTTTCATTATGATCTTCTCCAGTATCAATAAATGCAGGCTTTAATTTATCAATGGATGTAGAAATCACTGTGTTACCTTTCTGAATCTTAAAACATTTATCATTCCTTTCTAACACCTTGTAAGGTCCTTCAAACGGAGGATATAACCCAATTTTTCTCTCAACTTTAAGAAAAACATATTTGCTATTCATTAAATTAGGAGGAATATAACTTTTGTTGTTGCTGTGATGTGAAATGTAATTTCGTGTTTGTGAAAAATATTCTTTCAATTTCTGAAGAATGAAATTGGAATTATTGTTTCCTATTTCTGTAGATGGTATAACAAGTTCACCAGGAATTCTAAGTGTTTGACCGTAAACCATTTCTGCTGGTGAACAGTTCAAGTATTCTTTAACCGAATTTCGCAAACCAAGAAGAATTATTGGAAGTTGGTCTGCCCAATTTAATGGATCATTCGATGCCGTTATTGAAGCTTTAAGTTGCCGGTGTAATCTTTCAATCATACCATTGGATTGTGGATGATAAGCTGATGTATGTATTTTCTGTATTCCAAGCATTGTAGATAATTGTGAGAATAAATTGGAAGTAAATTGAGAACCTTGGTCTACAGTAATTTTGAGTGGTATACCAAAACGGGGAATATAGTTTTGAATAAATGACTTAACAATGTTTTCAGATGATATATTTCTTAATGGAAAAACTTCAGGCCATCTCGTCGTCCTATCTATAATAGTCAATAAATATCTATATCCTTTTGAAACAGGTAATGGAGCCACAATATCGATATGTATGTGTTCAAATCTGCATTTTGGTATTTCGATTTCGATGATAGGGGATTTGGTATGACTTTTGATTTCTGACAACTAATACACTCTTTTACCCAATTTTGTATGTCCTTATTCATTAAAGGCCAAAAATATCTTTTTTGTAATATCGTCGGGAGCGACTGGGATTTGATGATATGCTTTCACCAAATCAATCTTCGAATAAATATTTTTTCCGTGCATATTAAAATTGAAATCTTGTATATTTGGTAAGGGGTATCTGTCGGGAACTGTAACACAGTTCAATCGACGATAATCGCCACACGGTCTCCAATCATTAGTTATTATTAGAATTATTTGGAAAATTAAAAGCCTGATTATTCATATTATCAGAAATGTGATTTTGTTTTGTAGGTGTTTGTTGTTCTATATTTTCTTGTACAAGATTGGGTGAACTTTGTGATAATGGACTAGTTATTGAAGTATTTAATTCGGTTGTTAATTCTGGTTGTGGGGTATCTAAAAGAACATTGTTTCTAGTAAATGATCTAGTAAGAACCATAATTAATATCACTAAAGGGGTCGTAGTTACAAAAAATATTTATAATGAACATAAACATGAATAAATTATTTTAACGGTATAAGAAAGTATTAACAGTCAAATAACAATGGTATAGCTTGATAAATTAATAAATTCGTGTTATTTATTTTTATTTAATTTTCTAAAACCCACGCAAAAATTTCAAAGGTACTTATCTAAATATTTGTTCTGTTATCCAACTTGTAAAAAGGCTTTCAAAATTATCTGACCAAAATTCAATTAGTTGTTTGCTTTTCGTTTATTCGTATATACATATGTATCTTGAATTTTCTCCTTTTTTATATGTTGTTGGACAATGTCTTATTGTTTTTGCAGATTTGTGTTTTCTGGGTTTTATTAGATTCCTTGTTCAAAATTCAATGGTAGGTTTAATAGCAGGATCGCCAATTATGTGGTATCAATTATGAATATATTTTCTATTAAAATTTTATTTATTTTATAATGATCTTGTTTATTCAAATTATTTATAATAATCTTTATAATATTTCAAAAATTCAGAATATAAAAAACAAAACTAATTAGATCAAAATTAAATATAATTTTATAAAAGTATTTCGTATTAAATTCACTACAGTAATGACTATACTTTTTTTAATAGATGTCAAAATTTAGCTTATAACGATAAAAAAATTATTATATTTTTCTGCATTTTGTTTAATACTTAAAGTCAGTTTCTGGACAAAAATATCCCTTAAAAATTTACAAATTGAAAATGAGCTTTAATTAGATCAATTTATCCAAATTTTATATGAACAATGCTTTGTATGCATTGTTTGAGATGTCTACCTATTTAAGATTTGCAAAAGTGCTGTCTTTCGGGACACTCTAATGAGTAATCAAATACATATCTTCATGGTTTTTTAGATTTGAGCTGCATTTGAAAAATGGCAGCCGAATTTATATCAAGATAATTTTTTGATGGCATATTTACCTGATCATAGATTTTTATTGTTATCTCGATTAACAATAAATTTATTTTTTTTTTATTTTTGATATAAAACTCGATTTGTATGGAAAATATGAGTGATTACGGTGTTAAAGGAAGGAACCACAGCCGATTTAAAATTCGAATTTAAGTGAAAATGTAATATGATTATATTAGTTTCCCTATTTTAGAAGCGGTTTTTGTTCAGTAGTTTTTATTCTGCATACAAATGTGGCATCGTAGACATTCAATTAAGATCTAATAAAGATTCTGTTTTAAAATAGTTATTTTCTGAGAATATTCAGCAGATTTAATTAAATAATAATTCTCATATGCTATGGAAATTATATATCATGTTCTTTAGCATTATAAATGTAACAAAAAGTGGACGGAAAAAGGTCATTGCATTTTATTAAGATCACAACAGGCCCGAAATTAGTCCTATAGGTGTATTTATTTGGATTTGGTGTATTAAACATTCTCTTCCTCTAACATTGTATGTTGCCAAATTTCTTGAAAATCGGTTCATGTTTTTTTTATATTTAGCCTAGAAATTTGGTGTTATAGCAGTTATTCAAAAAGTGAACATAAAAATGTGCGTATCATCCACTCAATATCATATAGAGTTTTTTTCTACCATCTACCATCATCAGTGGTGATAGATGGTATATATAACTTTGTCATTCCGTGTGTAACACCAAGAAATATTCATCTGAGACCCAACAAAGTATATATATTCTTGATCCTTATGAAATTCTGAGTCGATTTAGCTATGTCCGTCTGTCTGTCTGTGTAAAACACGCTCACGTTAAAACAAAGCAATAAATATTCACGAAACTCACCCAAAACATTCCTTATTATCCGGTCCAGTTTGGTATTGAAATGAGTAAAAGCGGTTCACGACGTAAAAAGTTATGATTAAAAATTTCAGACTACCTCGAAAAAAATAACGTTTTTTCCCAATTCTTAAGTAGTTTTCTCAGAAACTACCAACGATATTTCGATGAATTTTGTCAGACAATATTTTTTGTGCCAGGGATCAAGTATGTTCAAACTCTTAACAATATTTCCCATAGCCCCCATACAAAGGTGTATATTCCCGGATATAAGTTTATCGTTAATAACTCCCTCAAATATATCGGTATCAACACAAAATTATGTACATACAAATATAATATGAATAGAAATCACCAACGTAGATCTCAGTCGGTCTACAATTGGTCATAGCTCCCATGTAAGGTCCACTTCCAAAAATCACCTAAACACACGTATTTCATTGACAAATAAAAACAAGTAAGAGTGCTATATTCGGCTGTGCCGAATCTTATATACCCTTCACCATAGTGTATTTAAAAAATAAAAATTTTATAAAATTTAAATTTAAGTACCTATTTAATTTTCCCGATTATATCATTATTATAGCAATAGCAAAACAAAATGAACAACAACGCTAAACGAAATAAACACTCAAAAAACGAAATACACAAGGCAGTAAAACCAACAAACGAAACTGTACACCAACAAACAAAAACAATATACACAAGGCAATGAAACACACAGCCATCCAAACATACAAAACTGAATACACCAAGAAACAAAAACAATATACACAAGCCAATGAAACACACAGCCATCCAAACATGTGAAACGAAATACTCAATGAATAAGCAGTGTTGTTGTTGTTGCTTATTAATCAAAGCATGAAAAAATTGTCTTTTTTAATGAAATTTTCAGAGGTTGTCTCGGATTTTTGCTTATATCTCCGTCATTTATGGACCGATTTTGCTGATTTTAAATAGCGATCTTCTCGAAAGCATGTCTAACAGAATTATTGAAGATTCGGATCTCGCCGATATCTGGGGTCCTCTAAAAACTGATTTCAACAGACAGACGGACAGACAGACAGACAGACGTACATGGCTTAATCGACTCCGCTATCTATAAGGATCCAGAATATATATACTTTATAGGGTCGGAAAATTATATTATAGAAATTACAAACGGAATGACAAACTTATATATACCCTTTTCACGAAGGTGAAGGGTATAATAAAGCTTTCGTGATAAAATTCGAGTTGAATACGTTTTATATACATACAAATCATTCTACAAAATTTCTTATCGGATCGGTCCATTATAAGTCATAGCTCCCATATAAGGCTCTCTTCCGAAAATCATTTAAACTCACATATTCATTGTTAAATAAAGCTATCTTGATAAAATTCGGCACAAATATGTTTTGTGTACATACATATGAATCACTCTACGAATTTTTTCTGGAGAGGCCCGTAATTGGTCGTAGCTCCTATGTGAAGTCAAGTTATCTAAAAATAAGATAGTTAAATGGTTTTTAATAAAAAGTAGCTTGCTGGTGGAGGGCATTTAAGATTCGGCATAGCCGAATATAGCACTCTAACTTGTTCATATTGTGATTGTAAAATTGGTGTAATAATAGTTTTACAAAAAGTGGGCGTAAAAAGGGGCATGGCATCCGATCAAGATCTTATATAGCCTATTGTTCCTTTTGGGGTTAGACCTATTAGCTGTCCAAATTTCATGTAAATCGGTTCAGTAGTTTTGCCGTGAAAGCTTAACAAACAAACACACAAACAAACAGTCTGTTTTATATATATATATAGGATGAATGTGTGTTTGTTTGTATGTTTAAACGTTATAGACTACAAAACTGCTGAACCGATTTTCTTGAAATTCCTGTATGTCTGGAATAGGTAATAGGCTACTTTTTATTTTGAAATTTCAAGTGGGCGAGGTGCCACGCCCATATTAGAAAATATTAAATCCGTATATTTGAGATAATATAACAGTTAGAGTCCTCAAATTTTGTCGGAGCCACTTTAGTGTCAATATGATTATTTAGGACAAAAAGTAGGCGGACTAGCATTAGGGGGCGTGGCACCTCCCATATAAATTAAAAACAAAAATTCGTTTATCTTAGAAACAATTACAGTTAGAATCTTAAAATTTTGCACAAATAACTTTAACATCCATGTTAACATTTTGGGAAATAAATTGGCGGACTACCCATGAGGGGAGCGGCACCTCCCATATTAATTAAATGCAAAAATTCGTTTATCTGGGAAACTAATAGAACTAAATTCTTCAACTTTTGCACTAAGAACTTAAATATTCGTCTGAACATTTTGGATGAAAAAGATCGGACTTCCATCTGGGAGGGCTTGGAGCCCCCATATGAATTAAATAGAAAAATTCGTATATCTGAGAAACTATTAGAGCTAGAATCTTTAAATTTTACTTGAAGAACTTTGACATTCATCTGAACAATTAGAGTATAACGGGCGGACTTTCAATGGGGGACTTGGTATCTCCCATATTAATTAAATACAAAATTTCGTTTATCTGGGAAAGTAATAGAACTTGATTCCTCAAATTTTGCACAAATTACTTTAATATTCATCTAAACATTTTGGAGAAAAAAGGGCGGGCTTTTATCTTGTGGGCTTGAAACCCCCACATGAATTAAATAGAAAAATTCTTATATCTGAGAAACTATTAGATGTAGAATCTTTAAATATTACATAAAGTACTTTGACATTAATGTGAACATTTAGGGAATAATTGGCGGACTTTAAATGGGGGACTTGGCACTTCCCATATTAATTAAATACAAAAATTCATTTATCTGGGAAACTAATAGAACTAGATTCTTCAAATTTTGCATAAATTACTTTAATATTCAACTGAACATTTCGGGGGAAAACGAGCGGACTTTCATATGGGGGGCGTGACAGTTAGAATCTTCAAAATCGTTAAGTGGGTTTTTTATTTATACTGCTTTTAGGGTAGCAAAGCACACTGGGTAAAGCTAGTCCATATATATAAAAATGAATGTGTGTTTGTTTTTATGTTTGTGTGTTTGAACGTTATAGACTACTAAACGGCTGAACTAATTTTATTAAAATTTTCACAGCGTATTCATGTATGTCTGGAATATCTAATAGGCTACTTTTTACTTTGAAATTCCAAGTGGGTGAGGAGCCACGCCCATATTAAGAAAATATTAAATCCGTATATTTGAGATAATGTAACAGTTAGAGTCCTCAAATTATGTCGGAGCAACTTTAGTGTCAATATAATTATTTAGGACAAAAAGTAGGCGGACTAGCATTAGGTGGCGTGACACCTCCCATATAAATTAAATACAAAAATACGTTTATCTTGGAAACTATTACAGTTAGAATCTTTAAATTTTGCACGAATAACTTTAACATCCATCTAAACATTTTGGGTAATAAATTGGCAGACTACCCATGAGGAGAGCGGCACCTCCCATATTAATTAAAGACAAAAATTCGCTTATCTGGAAAACTAATGGAACTAAATTCTTCACATTTTGCACAACGAACTTAAATATTCATCTCATCATTTTGCAGGAAAAAAACGGACTTTCATCTGAGTGGCCTTGAAGCCCCCATATGAATCAAATAGAAAAATTCGTATATCTGAGAAACCATTAGAGTTAGAATCTTCAAATTTTACACGAAGAACTTTGAAATTCATGTGAACATTTAGAGCATAAGGGGCGGACTTTCAACGGGGAACTTGGCACCTCCCAAATGCATTAAATATAAAATTTCGTTTATTTGGGATACTAATGGAACTTGATTTATAAAATTTTGCACAAATTAGTCGGGGCTTCAAGCTCAAATAGAAAAATTCGTACATCTGAGAAACTATTTTACATGAAGAACTTTGAAATTCATGTGAACATTTAGAGCACAACGGGCGGACTTTAAATGGGTGGCTTGGCACAACATATATGAATTAAATACAAAATTTCGTGCATCTTGGAAACTCTTATATTATTCAAATTTTTGATAGATAGATAGAAATTGGCCATAGATAGAAACTGGCGAACTTGCAATAATTTGCATGACATATTATAAATCTTGAAAACTATTGTTAGTTAGAGTCTTCAAAATCGTTAAGTGGGATTTTTATTTATACATATTCTTTTTAGGGTAGCAAAGCACACTGGGTACAGCTAGTAATAAATAAAAGCATAAAAAGCAACAACAAGGAGATAATGCAGTAATATGTTGGTAATACAGCTCATATTTGTTTGATGGTGATAATACATTTTGAGGGTGGTAGTACAGTACAACGGAGGGATAGAAAATGAGATTTTGTTTCAGTATCAAAAAATAATTCAGAGGGTACTTTTTTGGCTCTCAGAGTACTAAAATCTTTTTTGGCTAAAAATTAAGATAAACATTTCACTTCGAGGATCATGTTGGTCATTCCTTAGGTACATTTTTATTTAGAAATTTTTATACGGAGTAGAAAAGCCATTATGTGTTGATATGATGAATCTTTGTCCGTCCCTCAATGTTAACCTTTTAGATATAATTTGATGAAATTTGCTACATAATTTCTTGCCCAAGGAAATGGTTACATGTTATCCCATAGGTACCATAAGTACTAATATTGCACCGATATTGTACTTTGTAAATATGTTAAATTTAAAGCAGTCATGATACAATTTGTTATATTTCAATATTTCAGGCCACATTTGACCCTAGGCCCTATACGAGAATGAATTTAGAAATTCAACTTAACGTTAATAATTGAGCTATAAATATTATTATCGATGAAAAATTTGTTTATTGTCAATAAATCGCTTTAATATGTACATAATATGTATTAAATTAAAATCCGACGTAGGTGTCATTTGTTAAAAAATCAATTGTCCTATAAAATTCTATATAGGATATTTACTCATACATCCGATTCTGAATATGACAAGAAACAATAATTTGCTTTAAAGATCGAATATTTTTGATCAAAAACTTCTTAATTATCTTTGGTTAAATGCCTAATTTCAAAACATTTGTTTTAAAGTGGAATATTTTTGCAAAATTTAAATTTCTGGTAATTTTATCATAAAATATTTACAACGGAATTTTAATTAGATTAATACTCATATAATGTCAATCAAGATAAAAATAAGTACAATTTCCGATTAAATTTCGAAATGAGGTGCATTGATAATTTGCAAAACATACTTCTAAAAAAGTCGTTTTAAAAGTAGATCTTTTAAATGTTGGTAATATTGAAGAGAATCCATTACTCTATAATTTTATTAGCCGTTTTTTCTAGAACTTTTAGTTGATGCATTTTTGAGAATTACATATATGTAAATATATGCCAAAGCATTCTTGTAATTTTAAATTTGAATAATATGATACATTGTTTTAAAGATACTTTGAGAGTATCAAATAAGACTCGGGAGTATCACGGTATTTTTGAACATCAAATAGTATAAAAAAAAGTACGATCGTACCAATTTTGCCATCCCTGGTACAACGGTTAATATTTCTTTCTGCGCTAATACAGTTTATATTTGTTTGTGTGTATGTTATGTGTGATATGTGTGCAGAGATACAAGTCGATTCAAAATGCGGCTTGTACTACAAATGTACAATACATTTATTTGTTACAATGTATTTATTTGTTACTAGCTAAAACCCGGCGTGCTTGCTACTCCTGTCGATATAAAATAAAAAATTTTCAAAATATGTATATTGATATACATTTTTTGTTTATAAAAATTTTATTTCTGTATATTTGTTTGTCACTATCCAAAACCATAAAGTAATAAGACAAAGAAAGTTTGATTTAAAGTATTTTATTAATTAATGATATTTATGTACATATATTATTTCTTAATAATTATTTCTTATTCCTATTCATTAGCATAAATTTACAAAATATTACAAAATTACTAAAATATAATTGACTTAATATTTACAATTAAAATTTTTTTTAATAATTATTTCCTATTCTAAAGCCTTTGGATATACAATATTTTTCGTTTTCCCCTCAGGCGCGTAGATATACAAATCTGATGGTTTCTCAACTCGCGAGCATGCAACATAAAGCTGACCATGTGAAAAGCACGGATTTTCGAGATTTATTCCACATACTTGCAGGGATTGACCATGAGATTTGTTTATTGTCATCGCGAATGCCAAAAGTATAGGAAATTGCAACCGTTTAAAGTCGAATGGCATTTCCGATGTTGTCATTGGGATCCGAGGTATTAAGACATCCTTTACATTGGCCAGTTATAATCGTTGCTTCGATTAAGTTGTTCATTAATTTCTTAACTGTCAATCGAGTACCATTACAAAAGTGTCTGGCGAAAATCACCCGCTAAAAGAATTAATGCACCTCCAAATAAATTAGAATTACTTCTCATGTCCTTTAAAGTGCGATCAAGCGCTTCTAAGGATTTTTTGTGGGCCATGGTGCATTCATCCCACACTATTATTTTAAATGTTTGCAGAATTTTACCCATTGAAGAATTTTTCTTAACATTACATGCATAATCTTCAGAAAATGGTGTTTTCAACGGTAATTTGAGTGCATAATGCGCCGTTCTGCCTCCATCTAAAAGTGTTGCTGCAATATCTGATGATGCAATGGCTAAGCCAATATTCTTTTGTGATCGAACTTTAGCTAAAATTAATGAGATGAGAAAGGTTTTTCCGGTTCCTCCTGGCGCATCAATAAAATAAAATCCTCCTTGTAAGAAATAATTATTAAGAAATAATATATGTACATAAATATCATTAATTAATAAAATACTTTAAATTCAAACTTTTTTTGTCGTATTACATTATGGTTTTGGATAGTGACAAACCAATATTAATAAAATTTTTATAAACAAAAAATGTATATCAATATATTTTCAAAATTTTTTATTTTATATCGACAGGAGTAGCAAAGCACGCCGGGTTTTAGCTTGTTTTTATATATATATAGAAGATAGATAGATTCATATGGGAGGTGCCAAGCCCCGCTTATGAAAGTCCTCCCAAAAAAATTTTAAGATTATAATTCCAATAGTTTTCCAGATCAACGAATTTTGGTATTTAATTCCTATGGGAGATGCAACGCCCCCTATTGGTAGTTCGTCCTAGATATTCATGTCGATACTACAGTGGCTCCGAAAAAAATTGAGGACTCTAGCTGTTATATTTTCTCGGATATACTAACTTAAGATTTTTCTTTATATGCGAGGTGCCACGCCCACTGCAGCTATCCTGCCCATTTTGTCAACATGTATTCATATGGATGTCAAAGTTGTTCATACAAAATTTGAGGACTCTAGCTTTTAATACATATAATACATACATACATACTACATACATACATACATACATACATACATACATACATACATACATACAACATACATACATACCTCATACATACATACATACATACATACATACATCATACATACATACATACATACATACATACATACATACATACACATACATACATACATACATACATACATACATACATACATACATACATATACATACATACATACATACATACATACATACCATACATACATACATACATACATACATACATACATACATACATACATACAACATACATACATACTACATACATACATACATACATACATACATACATACATACATACATACATACATACATACATACATACTTTTCAATAAAAAAAAATATTTGTATAGTTTTAGCCAAAAAACATGATAAGCCAGACCTATGTGGGGCCGTGGTGAGTCGTCACGAAGCTTACCCAGTGGTTGAAAAAGACCACCGTGAGATAGGCTAACACGGCAAGTACTCACGTATTTTTACAGTGTAATTTCTATATATGGGCATTTCCATCGTGACGAACGTTACGGTCGTACGTTTTAAAGAGATGAAAAGTATATATATCTACATATATATGTTTTAAAAATTCTTGTATTTTTATATAGGGCTTCAATAGCTCTATAACTGGTCGGAAGAAGAAATTGAAAGATCTTAATGGCCCTGAGATATAAGTAGTTAAAGTGCGTGACGTGATGTGACAGAAATAGAAGTTGCTTATTTCTTTTTTGACAAAAATGTAAAAATCTGCGAATTTCACCTGACTATTTGGTTAAAACCTTTTTTATTGTAATTTGGAACATTTATTGATTGTTTTTCAGCTTTTAGAACTAAAAAATTTTTTTCAGATTTTTTTGTACAAGCCGTTATGTGTGACGTGACGTGACATGACGTGATGTGACAAAAATTTCCAATGATGAAATTTGCAATATTATTGAAAATTAATTAGTCCATAGATTTATTTTGGACGGACATTGTTGAAAGTTTTTGGAATCGGAGAAATATTTCGACTATTTAATAACATTTTAGTTGAAAATAGCTCCCGTATAAGAATAGAAAGAATTAACATTAATTAACATAAAACTTTTAAAAATGCTTATATCACCATAAAATTCAACACAAATAATTTTGACATACACAAAAATCGTTCATCCTAATTTTTTTAAAAATTGGTCCATGATTAGACATAGCTTCCATACATATAACTAAAATTTCGCCATCTTGATAATACAAACACACAAAAAAACTTTCAAATATACAACTACTGACCCTTCTGATGATAATACAATAATCGGTCATAACGCCCATATAAAGCCGATATCCGAAAATCACTTTCTTTCCATACATTTCTTAAAATATCACTTGTTGAATTTCTGTGCTTTTTCTTCCACTTGTCAACTAAAAAATCATAACTATCACCTAATTGAATAAATTGCATAAATATCACATCTTTTTAAATAACAATATTTCACAATTCGAAGGTTGCATTTGAGAAAATTTATATAATGTGACGTGACGTGACAGACTTTGAAATTCTATAAAAAATAACCCCGCTTAGAATTATTTTTTTTCTTTTAAATTGAGTTCTATATACTAAACTTGATTTAGATTCAAAGTTTTGAATACTTCTGAATGCCAACCAAAAAGTTATCGGGATAAATCCTGTTTCAACGTGACGAACGTGACATTTAAAAGTCTTTGAAAGAAAACCGAAAATTTGCCTTTTAAGGAACTTTATCTTTTTATACTTGTATGTTATAAGATAACTAACTATTATTCCAACAAATATTTTCCGATAAAAGTCCATTTAAATATTAACCTTTAAAATAATAAAAACTATTAAAAGCAAATGCTAATAAAGGTGCAAAAATATGCCTGAAATATTTTTGTAACATTTAATTCCGATTTCTCATCATAGTGGTTAAGAAAAGCTTTGGGGTCTTTAATTTAATAAAATTTGAATCTTTTTCTATAATAATAGAAGCTAAAATTTTATTTTTGATGACTTTTAGTTTTTGAGCCACGGTGGACTTTTCGGTGGAAATGCCCATATATATATGTGATTTTCGAAAGGGGACCTCGTATGGGAGCTAAGATCAAATATGGACCGATCATGAAAAATGAAAGGCAATATTTGTGCCTAAATTTGTAAGGATTCCATTATTTGGTAATGAGTTATGTGCGTTTTAGTGATTTTCGGGAGGGGACCTTGTATGGGAGATATGATCAAATATGGACCGATAGTGAAAAAATTTTACAGTATCATTTCTGTGTATATAAGCAATATTTGTGCCAAAATTTGTATGGATACCATTATTTAACAATAAGATATGTGCGTTTAAGTGATTTTCGGGAGGGGTCCTTGTATGGGTGCTATGACCAAATATGGACCGATAGTGAAAAAATTTTACAGTATCATTTCTGTGTATATAAGCAATATTTGTGCCAAAATTTGTATGGATACCATTATTTAACAATAAGATATGTGCGTTTAAGTGATTTTCGGGAGGGGTCCTTGTAAACATTTTACAGTATCATTTCTGTATATAAAGGCAATATTTGTGCAAAATTTTGTATGGATATCATTATTTGGTAATGTGTAATGTGCGCTTAACCGATTTTCGGGTGGGGACATTGTATGGGAGCTGCGGCCATTCTGTATGAGCCATTCTATATGAATTCAATTGGCATAAAACTTTTACTTGTAAGAGTTTGTGAAGATATTGTCATTCTACCAGAAGTTATTTACAATTAATGCATTTTCCGGGAATATGTATATTTGTATGGGAGGTATATGAAAATCTGGACCGATTCCGCTGTGAGCGTGTCTTACACAAACAGACAGACGGACTGACAGACTAAATCGATTCAGAATTTGATAAGGACCCGGAATATACTTTGTTGGGTCTCTGATGAATATTTCTTGGTGTTACACACGGAATGACAAACTTATATATACCTACTCTATCACCACTGATGGTGGTGGAGGGTAAAATAAAAAAATATATAAAATCCTAGAATTGTACGGAATTGAATTTACCGAATAGTTTGAAAATAAATATTTATTTATCATAATTAGAAATATAAAAAAATTATTTTAATATTTATTGTTGATAAACTCTTTATAAAATCCCTGCCGTTTGCCTGAACAGCATCTACTCTCTCGTCAGTTTTTTATTTCTTTTAAAGTTTATATGAAAAGACGACTAGGGTAGATATTTAATGTCCCTCAGCTTTTTGGTGATTTACATTTAAGGTATAATAAAATTTAACACTACAATAAATCATAACTTACAACCCCTTAAAATAAAATTGTATTTTATCCCATTTTTTCATTGTTTCATACTTAAAGCCGACGTAATTTTAGCTTATAAGGGTTGTAAACAAATGTCAAAAGTCTCAAGAACTTTGTAACAAGTTATTGTTGTTTTTGTTGATGATGTATGTCAAGTGTAAACATCATAATAATCGAGAAAAATATAAATTTCAATAGTTTGTTACGCTTTCGACTTTATAATGAATTTACAAATAAAAGCATAAAGCGGTACAAAATTAAATAGAAAAGCAAATAGACTCTACATAATGATTTTACTACGTCCCAATGTGTTCCACTTAAAATACTTCATCAACAATTTTTACATGCTTCAAAATTGCGTTTGTCAAACATTTAAATGATGCACACAGCGGCTGATATGTTTAAGGAGATGAGAAGGCAAAAACACAACATTTATTTTGCAATCATGTTTGAAGTATTTACAATTTCAACATTTTCGACAAGTATTTTTATACTAAACACCACTATAATGGAAAGGATATTATAGGACTGTACCAGAGGATCGTAATTGTTATGACTTTTATAATAAAAGTCACAAAATAAGTGTTATTATTTGACTTTTATTTTTTTGAGCAGAAATAAAAGTTATTTTTGACTTTTATTTTTTTTTGAGCAGAAATAATAATTTTTATCGAGTTTTATTTGTCAAAGTCATTCAAATAACGTGTCAGCCCTTTTACAGTTTGTATCTCAGGAACCCGATTAAGCTGTCATTTGTAAAAAATGCAAATGTAGCTTACATGAGGTAATTTCAAAATCGAAAAAAATATTAATTTAATAAAGTGATCATTGATGAATAAATAGTGTTTAAATATAGAGAATAAAAGTATTTTTTTCCATACATGGACCATTAATGTGACAGACATCCCGCCAAAAGCTGGATTGTCCCACTTTTTAAAGGTTGATCCCGACTTAGATTTCAATCCCGCTTTTTTTACATAACAGGTCAATCATTCTTAATTTTATTCTTATCAATTTGGGATTTATAAGTAATAGTTTAAACTTTAAATTTAGAAATTTTGGTAAAAAATTGAGATTCGAAAGAAATATTCTAGTATTTTTTAATAACTTTTCAAAATGTGATAAATATAGACAACCACTTTTATATAAAAATGTTTCAGTTAATGTTCTAAAAAAATGTTCTAAAAAATCTATTTAGTGACAATTGAAAATTAAACTTTTAGATCCGTGACTTTTAACGTATAAAGGTGTGCTTTTTTAGGGATGTAACAAATAATCCGCATTCGCATATGCGAATCGCTTACTTTTCTACATTCGCATTCGCAGTTTTAGCGAAATATCGATACAACTAGATTTTTTCATCGAAATATGTAATGAATTTTTGTTATTCTCACTTTTCTATTCAAATTTACATGAATTATACAATTTGCATTCGCATTCGCAAAACATATTTATTAATATTCGCTTTCGCTAAACTAAAATTCGCAACAAGCCTAGCTTTTTTGCCGAAAAGTTTCAATCCAATTTTATGACCAGTATTTTAAGTCCCCGAACCAATATGTATTTAATTTATCCTTACTTAAATTGACTGCGAATCTGACCGTCAGGACACACTTATATTTAACAATTAGCAGGACAAAGTACGTATTTCCCTTTGTGTTCCCATTTTGATTTGTTTTATTTTTTTAACTGATATTTCAGAGTGATTTTATAGAATTTTCCATGATACACTATGTTTCCCCACTATTGAGATTTTAGCCAGAATTCTCGAGGAATATACAAAATATGCTGTAGAAAAAATTTTATTTATATAGATTTTCTAATAACACAGACCAACAAAAATTTTAAAAAGTCGAAAGGAATGATTGATACCCAAAATTAGAATCTGTCATTAGAATTTTTCTATCATATCAGGTTTTCGTGTCATGTTTGTCTTACCTTTATTAATCAAAATTCAATCCTTAAGAATAGTATGCCTTGGTCTCAGGCGCTGTGTAATTCCTTCATACAAATTTATCAATACGCGAATGTTATATAATCACAACCAATGAAATTATACCGAAATAACGTTCAACCTATATATTTCTGTTATTTTTTTTATCAGATATGTACATATTCTTCCAAATTTCGAACGGACATTTTGTTCGAAACAACCATTTTCCTATATTATTATTCAAAACTTTTTGCTCATGGATTGAAACATATATTTTTAAAAGGGGTTATGTACGGTGGTTCATTACCAATTTTTATTTGTTCCTATACGTTAAAATTTTGAGATAAAGAAGTTTTAATTCAACATTACTCTTCAGTAGTGCTTGTAAAATATTTGAAAATTAGAGTCGGTTTTGAAGGGCTTGCACTTTTTTGGGAACCTAACAATCAACTCGGAAAACAAAAATAATAATATACAATTTAGAACTTTCTAAACCCACTTTTTACCAGTTCTATTTGTTTTTCTAGGTTTTTAGGAATTTTTATACAACGTTTTTTAAAAAATAAGATAAATAAATTTCAATATAATTATTGACATTTTATCATTCTCATTAATATTTTCCGACATCATGATATTAAGTTTTTTTAAATCCCGATTTAATGAATGCAATTTTCAAAATCCCGCTTTTCAAAATATTTTCTTCCAAATCCTGCTTTTATTCAAAAACCATCTGGTCATCATGGTCCAAATCAGAAATCGGAAATTTCTTTAATATGGAAAATAATTAACGAGTGTTTTTACATAAGGGTTAATACGTAACAAGATAAAATTTTAGTTAACCTCGAAAAAAAAATTATTTCTTCTGCATTTTTTACAAAAACTAAGGCAGTCAATGATGAATTTTGTCAGACATATAGAATTTGGTACTAAATCGGATCACACGTTTTTACAAACAAAATTATATAAAAAGTTTTGTAGTATACACTCAGGCCTCGTTTTATGCGATAGATGGTTCCAAAACAAATCGCATAAATTGTATTCGCATAAACCGATACTCTAGCTTCATATAAAAACTAATGATTCTGAAAAAACGCATAAATTCAAATTTTAATTAAAAAATCAAAGCAAAATCGCATAAAAAACATCAACAAAAATATTTTAATTTCATATACTTAAACAATAGAAATAAAACACGTTTAAAAAAATAAGCTAAAATATAATATTAATTTATTAATTACTGAAAAAACAGAAAATGATTCAAAAATATGCTAAAACGTTTTTTTATGTATGATTATATGTATGTATGATTAATCTGAATCACTGAATAATTGTCTGCATCATTTTGGAATTGGTTCAACGTCACTTTCGTCAATAGATGATATAATCATATTGCCATCATATGGTAAAATATCACTTTCAACATTAGAATTTACATATCTCGTGAATAGGGGACGAGATCTAAGAATTTTTAGGGGTTTCAATTGTTTCTTTTCTTGCAAACTTTAAGATTTTGAATTTTTATGTCGCTCTTGATATCCGGAAAACAGATCAGTCCGCGTTGGATCCATATTAAGAATTTGATTTTGTATAGCATTAACTGTGCTGAGGATGTGATCAATTTAAAAACGGTAAAAAAGCTTAAAAACATTCAAAATTTCAAAATCTGTTAAAATTCTAAAAAAATCTTTCATTTGAAAACCGCATAAAAAAATTCGCATAAAACGAGACCTGAGTTTATCTTTATTTCCATTTTCACACATATACAAATTATGTTAAACATTTATCATAATTTAACAGATTTACATGTTATATTTTAAGGCGTAATGAAAATGATGTATATGTTATGGTAAATTTAAATCTATCGGTACAATTTGATGTTTTATGTAACCTGAATATGGTGGAGGGTATTTAAGATTCGGCATAGCCGTGTTTTTGTTAATTTTATACTTTTTTATTCACCATACGTTATAGCACTCTAATTTGTTTGATTTTTATTTTTACAGCAGAAATAAAAGTTATTATTTTTATACCCTCCACCACCATCAGTGGTGATCGAGGGTATATATAAGTTTGTCATTCCCTGTGTAACACCAAGAAATATTCACCTGAGACCCAACAAAGTATATATATATTATGGGTCCTTATCAAATTCTACGTCGATTTAGCTATGTCCGTCTGTCTGTCCGGCTATGTGCCTAAAACACGCTCACGTTAAAACTAAGCAAAAGAAATAAACCAAATTCACCAAAGATATTAATGTATTTTTGTATTATGTTGTATTTTAACCTCAAATGGAAGACTGTAAAATTTTATTCAATTATTTTGAGGTTAAGAGCCCGCGCTTCGCAGCCAAAGTTTGTAAATGCGTTTATATGGGAGAAAATGACACTTTTTAGAGTTTTTTCACAAAATGAGGCATTAAGTATTAATTATTGCTCCATTTTATAGCAAAATCGTAATGTCTACAAAATTGTCTATCCAAAACGACAGAAAAACTCAGAATTGGTTAAAATAGTTTTGAGTTATTAAAAATTTCCCCGAGAATTTTGTGATTCTGAAGACACATAAAAGTAAATATAATAATTTTTTTTTTTTTAGTTTTGAAAAATTTTACAAACAAATATTATGTTTATCTTTATAAGATTCATAAATGTGTTAGTACGAATTTTTGTTCAAATTGGATAACGCTTACTCGGCCATTATTTTAACAGCATCTACAAAACTCAATTTTCAAACTTTCAAAATTTTGCATACTGGATATTAGAAAGGATATATATAAGAATTAAACACAAAAAAAAATTAACTCAATATCTCTCATAGTTTTAACGTACCTGAGATGTGAATTTGAAAGATTTCGGGAAAAAGGCAATTTTTGCCAATAATTCAGTAAAAATTATATTATTAAGAAATCGTTGCTTAATTTGATCAAGTAAATGCGATTATTATTTCCGAGTCCATGGAAAGTTATTTGTGATCAAATTTCCGAAATTAAAAATCATTAACCTTCTAAAAACCGGGGTCGAAATCAAATATTTATATATTTAATATTCTTCATTAAAAATATCAAAATATTGTGTATTTAGTTATGAATACATTTTAACAAACTACACGAAAATATATCCAGAAATCTAGGAATCAAACTTCTTCAAACATTAACCCTCTGTCGTACTTGGGGTCAATACAATACCGATTTTTTAAACAATAAAGAAAACTTTTCAGAAGAAATTTTGTAAAATTATTTTTTTTAAGAATTAATGGATATACAGGCAAATCCCGGTATAACGAATGATATAATGTCAGGCCCTTTCGTTAAATCGAAATATTCGTTATATCGGAATTATTTTTTCTAGTAAATTTCTTTATTTAATGGACAAAAAACCATTCAAATTAATGTATGAAATTATTACTTCAAATTTTATTTCAAACAACTAATAACAACGCACACGTTTTTCCATTTTGAACATCTGAACGGATTGAAAAATTTGTGAAGGATTTTAGTTTTCTAACAACTTTAATTTCCTGTTATTTCCTTAACCTTATTTTATTATCTAGAAGATAGAATTAAACTCTTTTGATGAAAAACTGAACTTGAGATTCGATAACTGAATCTCATGCTGATAATTTCAAAACCCTGGAATATTGCGCCATATTGGGGTATCGAAATAATTTATTTTGCTGTAAAATTTTATTATTTCAATGCATCCCTTTTAAACACTATTCAAGCTAAATTTACCATTAAATTCACATCTAACAGATCTATGCTTTTTAGATTATAATGTAAGGAAATTTGATCGATAGGTCAGATATGTAGTACATATAACTAAAATTAGGAATATGGGCGACTTCTTTCATTTTTACATTATATTCTAATTGCTCAATCAAGTTTTTGATATTAACAATATAAATATAAAATCAAAAGCTGTATTTTTTTAGGTATTTTTTCTTTTTATTCGTTATATCGAGTATAAAATTTCTTAAACGTTCGCTATATAAGGTAGTTAATGTTAAAAATTTGGCTGTTCGTTATATCGGATTTTCGTTAAAGTGAGATTCGTTATACCGGGATTTGCCTGTATATACAGTATTTGGTTTATCGTATTTGAATGTAGTAAAAATAACTTCTAAGAAGTTTCATCAATATCCATCAACAAATTAACAACATCATGCTCTTATTTCTTCCGGTCTTTAGAGGGTTAATGATTATTAATTTCGGAAATTTGATCAGAAATAACTTTCCATGGACTCGGAAATAATAATCGCAATTTATTTGATCAAAATTAAGCAATAATTGGTAATAATATAAAGTTTACTTAATTATTGGCAAAAATTGCCTTTTTCTCGAAATCCTTCAACTTCACATAGCAGGTACGATAAAACTATGAGAGGTATTGAGCTCATTCTTTTTGTGTTTAATTCTTATATATATCCTTCGACGATGATAAACATAATATTTGTTTGTAAAATTTTTCAAAACTAAAAAAAATTTCTTATATTTACCGATAAATTTTATTGTCAATGAAATTGTGCATCGCCGCCAAAGTTTGTACATCCGTTTATATGGGAGAAAATGGCATTTTGGAGTTTTTTTCACAAAATGAGGATTTAAGTATTAATTATTGCACCATTTTATAGCAATATAGTAATGTCTACAATATTGTCTTGGTCTACAATATTATCTTGGTTAAAAAAGTTTTGAGTTATTAAAATTTCCCCCGAGAATTTAGAAGCACAAAATTCACATAAAAGACACATAAAAGTAAATATAATAACTTTTTTTTTTAGTTTTGAAAATTTTTACAAAAAAATATTATGTTTATCTTTATAAGATTCATAAGATAACGTTTACTCGGTTTAGTCTGTGGTCAAAAAAGGGCCATTATTTTAACAGTATCTCCAAAACTCCATTTTCAACATTTCAAAATTTTGTTAAATGGATTTTTAAAAATTAAAGTTTTCTATACTAGATATTATAAAGGATATATGTATATAAAAATTAAACTCAAAAAGAATGAGCTCAATAACTTTTATAGTTTTACCGTACCTGCGATGTGAAGTTGAAGGATTTTGGGAAAAACGCAATTTTTGCCAATAATTAAGTAAATTAAGTTATATTATTACCAATTGTTGCTTAATTTTGATCAAGTAAATTGCGATTATTATTTCCGAGTCCATGGAAAGTTATTTCTGATAAAATTTCCAAGACTAAAAATCAATAACCCTCTAAAAACCGGGGTCAAAGTTAAGTTTTTGTATATTTACTATTCTTCATTAAAAATAGCAAAATATTATGTATTTAATTATGAATACTATTGACAAACAACATGAAAATATATCCAGAAATCTAGGAATCAAACTTCTTCAAAAATTTACCCTCTGTCGTACTTGGGGTCAATTCAAGACCGATTTTTTAAACACTAAAAATACACTTTTCAAAAGAAATTTTGTAAAATTAATTTTCTTAAAGAATTAATGGATAAATATCCAGTATTTGGTTTATCGTATTATTTGAATGTAGTAAAAATAACTTCTAAGAAGTTTCATCAATATCCATCAACAAATTAACAACATCATGCTCTTATTTCTTCAAGAACATAAAATATTCAAAATTTTGATTTTGACCCCGGTGTTTAGAGGGTTAATGATTTTGAATTTCATAAATTTAATCTGAAATATTTTTCCATGGACTCGGATATAATAATCGCATTCTACTGGATCAAAATAAAGCAACTATTTGTAATAATATAATTTTTACTTGATTATTGGCCAAAATGCCCTTTTCCCAAAATCCTTCAATTTCACATCGCAGGTACGGTAAAACTATGAGAGGTATTGAGCTCATTCTTTTTGTGTTTAATTCCTATATATATCCTTTATAATAACCAGTATACAAAACTTTAATTATTTAAAATCCATTTAACAAAATTTTTAAAGATTGAAAATGGAGTTTTGGAGATGCTGTTAAAATAATGGCCCTTTTTTGACCACAAACTAAATCGAGTAAGCGTTATCCAATTTTAACAAAAATTCGTACTAGCACATTTATGAATCTTATAAAGATAAACATAATATTTGTTTGTAAAATTTTTCAAAACTAAAAAAAAAATATTATATTTACTTTTATGTGTCTTCAGAATCACAAAATTCTCGATGGAAATTTTAATAACTTAAAACTTTTTAAACCAATTTTAAGTTTTTCTATCTTTTTGGAAAGACAATTTTGTAGACATTACGATTTTGCTATAAAATGGTGCAATAATTAATACTTAAAGCCTCATTTTGTGAAAAAAAAAAACTCCAAAAAGTGCCATTTTCTCCCATATAAACGCATTTACAAACTTTGGCGGCGATGCGCGGGCTTAAATAATTTAATAATTTCAGTCTTCCATTTGACGTTACAATACAACATAATTTCAATATTAGAAGTTGATCCGGGAGAAAAGCCTATTTTTGACCCACCCTAATGAGCATATTCTATGTATAGATAAATCATTCTGCTAAAATGTTTTACAATTGATCAGTTATAGATCGTAGCTGCCATATAAGGCCAACAACATCGTTTAAAAAACCCATATCCTAAAATCACTTAAAATATTTTTTTTCGAACTCATCAAAATAAGTTCCACATATGCATAAAGAAATTACTAAATGATAGTAGCCTCACCACGGATACAAAACATATGCCGAGTTATCTAAAAACTAGATAGTTTTAATAAAAAATAGCAAAAATAAATGTTATTTTTTGTTTGAAAATAAACGATTCTATTGCGATAACTTTTAATTCCGCACAAAAAATAACTTATTTCTGATCGAAAAAATAAAAATAAAAAAATTTGGGTACATAAAAATCGACATAACTTAATACAACTTGCTAAGGATACGTAAACTATTGATGGTAAATTTTATTACTTTTATATGACATTTTAAATCCGTTTCATACAATAAGTTTATATTATAATCCATATTTGATAGTGAGATCTGGATTATCGGAAAAATTGCATTTTCAAAAAATCGGTTTTCGATTTATTAGAAAAACTGAACATTTTTGAACTTATGTCTCTCAATTTCCTTCATATAAAAATTGTTCTCCCTGTTTAAAAATTTTTCAAAGTCGATTGAACTTTTTTATGAAAAATATAATATATATCGAATATATTTTATTCGAATTTTTTAAACGTCCTTTATAGACAAATTTTAAAATTTATTAATATTTTGTGCATTTAACCGAATTTAAAACTGCATTACTGATTAGAATTGAGATGCAAGATGCAAGTAATTCTAGTTAGTAATGTACTTTAAGCTTAATTAAATTCTGCAAAATGCAGAAAATATTAATAAATTTTAAAAAGTTGAAAAAAAAAAAAAAATGAAAAAATAAGCTAAAATGATTTTTTGAATCGATTAAGCCATTCCGTAAACCATAGGACTTTTTTAATGTCTTAAAAAATTGGGTAATTAAAATTATATTTTTTTAACATTTCGACAAAATCTTATCTTTTCAATTATCCAGTTATCGATTAAGTCAATTAATCTCATTGTAACTCACCCTACCAAAATTTGTACGGATAAGACCATATTTACCTTTGCCCCCATATAATATCCCTCATTCAGAAAATCACTTTTTTGGCAACAAATTGTTAATATATAAATAAATTTAATCTGATGTTAATCCCATTTGATGTTTTTGAGTACAAGATTAAACTTCGCAGTGTTACCATACAAAACATCAGAAAACGTCACTGTTTGTTATCAAAACAATGCATGTTTTATAAAAAAGAACAAGACAATTGTAAATTTAATAAGAAAATTAACAAAAACTTAAATTTAAAACAAAAAAATGTATTTTGAAGTCTCCGTAGTTTATACTAATCAATAAATCAAATATTTTAATGTTTATTATACCCTCCACCACCATCAGTGGTGATAGAGGGTATATATAAGTTTGTCATTTCGTGTGTAACACCAAAAAATATTCATCTGAGACCCAACAAAGTATATATATTCTGGGTCCTTATGAAATTCTGAGTCGATTTAGCTATGTCCGTCTGTCTGGTTAAAACACGCTCACGTTAAAACTAAGCAAATGACATCAACCAAATTCACTGAGAATATTCATTATTTTCCTAAGCAGATTGGTATTGAAAATCAGCAAAATCGGTTCACAACGTAAAAAATTATGAGAAAAAATTTCAGACTACCTAAAAAAAATTAAGATAATTCGACAAATTTTGTCACAGATTATTTTCTCCATCTATAGATTAATTATGTTTAAAATTGTAACAATCGATTCAAAATTTCCCATATCCCCCATATAAAGGTACATATTCCCGGAAATTAATTTATCGTTAATAACTTCCTCAAATATATCGGTATCAACACAAAATTTTATACATATTGACATTATATGAACAGGAATCCAAACTATGGACTTAGATCTGTATCGGTCCACAATTGGTCATAGTTCCCATATAAGGTCCACTTTCGAAAATCACTTAAATGAACCTATTTTATTGATAAATAAAGCTATCAGGATAAAATTCTACATGAATATGTTTTGTATATACATAAATCACTCTACGGAATTATTTTCCGGATCGGTCCATAATTGGTCATAGCTCCCATATAAGGTTCACATCAGAAAATCACTTAAACGAGCATAATTCATAGATAAATAAAACTATCTGGATAAAATTTGACATAAATGTATTTTGTGTGTATATGAATTGCTCCACGAAATTTGTTCCGGATCGGTGCATAATCGGTCATAGCTCCCATATAAGGTCCACATCCGAAAATCACTCAAATGCGCATAATTCATTGATTAATAAAGCTATCAGGGCAGAACTCGAGGTAAATATGTTTTGTATATAGCTATAAATCATTCAGTGAAATTTTTTCAGGATCAGTCCACAATTGGTACTAGCTCCCATATAAGGTCCACATCCTAAAATCATTTAAACAAGCTTAATTCATTGATAAATAAAGCTATCGGGATAAAATTCGGCATGATGTGTATAATATTAATTTTGTGTATAAATACCACCATCAGTGGTGATAGAGGGTATATATAAGTTTGTCATTGCGTGTGTAACACCAAAAAATATTCATCTGAGACCCAACGAAGTATATATTGGGTCCTTATGCAATTCTGAGTCGATTTAGCTATGTCCGTCTGTCTGTCTGGTTAAAACACGCTCACGGTAAAACTAAGCAAATGACATCAACCAAATTCACTGAGAATATTCACTGTTTTCCTAAGCAGTTTGGTATTGAAAATTAGCAAAATCGGTTCACAATGTAAAAAGTTATGAGTAAAAATTTCAGACTCCCTAAAAAAAATTAAGTTTTTTTTTCCCTAATTCTTGAGTAGTTTTCTCAGAAACTACCAAAGATAATTCGACAAATTTTGTCACAGATTTTTTTTTCCATCTATAGATTAATTATGTTTAAAATTGTAACAATCGATCCAAAATTTCCCATAGCCCCCATACAAAGGTACATATTCCCGGAAATTAATTTATCTTAATAACTTCCTCAAATATATCGGTATTAACACAAAATTTTGTACATATTGACAATTTATAAACAGGAATCAAAACTATGGACTTAGATCTGTATCGGTCCACAATTGGTCATAGTTCCCATATAAGGTCCACTTTCGAAAATCACTTAAATGAACATATTTTATTGATAAATAAAGCTATCGGGATAAAATTCGGCATGGTGTGTATAATATTAATTTTGTGTATAAATATTAATTACTTTACGATTTTTTCGGATCGGTCCATAATTGGTCATAGCTCCCATATAAGGTCCACATCCGAAAATCACTTAAATGCGCATAATTCATTGATAAATGAAGCTAACAGGGTCAAACTCGACGTGAATTTGTTTTGTATATATATATATATATATATATATATATATATATGTATATATATATATATATATATATATATATATATATATATATATATATATATATATATATATATATATATATATATATATATATACAGTGGACGTCCACTAGTACGAATTATATAGTGTCAGGCCCTTTCGTAATACCGAAAAATTCGTATTATTGAACAACACATTTTGTATGTTTAAATTCAAATAATACACATAAAATATTGGATTTTATTTATTTTTGTTTTATTTTTCATGAAAAATTACATAACGGAACAAAATATAATAAATATGTATTATTTTAAATAAATTTCTTGTACATAAACAGGCATAAAAGGGACATATTTACGTATATGAATTGTTAATTTTGAAAGTATTGTGAGTCGAATGGTTGAAATGAGATATATGTAGAAGGTTTTAAATTTTAATGTTTTTAAAAAGATCTGTGCCAAAGACAATTTGCAATTTACATATGTGTTCTAAAATGTATTAAAATGTTCAGATTACATAAAACTTTTATTAGAAACTTGAATGGAATATACCACAATTCTCTAATTTATAATTTTCTCTTAAAAATTAGAATAGTTATCCTTAAACCCATTGTTTGGAATGTGGAGTCACACTACTTTCAAAATTAACAGTTCATACATACATATGTATGTATATAAATATCATTTTACTTATTAAAAAATCCATCATTTAACATCGATGTTTATTACATTGTAAAATGATTCTTACGGCTTTTTCAATAACAGCGCTTTTGAGGCTTCAATATTGTTCTCAGCAGAGTTATTGTCGGGAACTAATAAAATACTTTCCTCATTGGCGTTATCATCCAATTTAATTTCTTCTCTTGGGTCATCAAAATTCCAATAAAATAAATTAATAACACTAAATAATTGTTGATTTGTAAATATACATGCAGTAAATTGTGTGTATAGGATTTTTAAAAATACAAAACACTTGTAATAAATACAAAAAAACTTCAAAATTACTGAGCTTAAGGTGAATGATACCAAAATAATAAAATAAAGACATAATAAAAACTTCATTCATACGTAAATAAAACCAAAATTCCCATAAAAAATGAGTTATTCGTACTATCGAACAGAAAAATTGTGACTTTATTCGTACTATAGAGTAGACAATGCAACAATTTTGCCATTCGTATTATTGGATATTCGTAATAAAGAGTGTACGTACTATTGGACGTCCACTGTATATATATATATATATAAATCATATAAATCATTTTGATTATTTTTTTCGAATTGGTCCATTATTGGTCATAGTTCCCATATAAATTATCGGCAGGATCGGCCTAATCAAAATTAGTTACATACATACATGCATAAAGAAGTTACAAAATGATAAATAGTATCTTAATTACGGAAACAAATCATATGCCGGGTTTTACAGTTCTCCATAAGGGAAATAAAGTACTTTAGTACTTAATATGTATTTTAATACTTAAGTAAAATTTATTTCTGTGGTGTAAATTATAAATTCAGCCCTGTAACTTTAACCATTTATAACATATTTATATTGGGTTTAAATATAAAGTAGTTTGCAGGTGGAGGGTATTTAAGATTCGGCAGAGCCAAATATATCATTCTAACTTGTTTTTATAAACATTTTATTCATTATTTGGTAATGAGTTATGTGAGTTTAAGTGATTTTCGGGAGGGGACCTTGTATGGGAGATATGTATGATTATCATTATTTCGTAATGTATAATGTGCGCTTAAGAGATTTTCGGGAGGGGACCTTGTATGTGAGCTTAGACCAAATATGGACCGATCATGAAAAAATAAAGGCAATATTTGTCCCTAAATTTTTAAGGATTCCATTATTTGGTAATGAGTAATGTGCGTTTTAGTGATTTTCGGGAGGGGACCTTGTATGGGAGGTACGGCCAATTATGGACCGACTCAAAAATTGTTTCCTCTATATGAATTCAATTGACATAAAACTTTTACTTATAAAAGTTTGTAAAGATATTGTCATTCTACCGGAAGTTATTAACAATTAATGCATTTTCCTGGAATATGTACATTTGGGTGGTGTATGAAATTGTAGACGGATTCCGCCCATTTTGAACAGGAATCAAGGTTTCATATAGAAACAATTGTGTGATGATTTTTATGAAATTATATCGAATAGTATTAGAATGTGTTAAAAAAGCTTAATTTTTTCGGAGTTTTTTTAAATTTTAATTCATAACTCTTTCCATTGTAAATCGATATTGCTTATTTTCAATACCGAACTGCATAGGACAACAGTGAGTCCTTTTTGTTTTACACAGACAGACGGACATAGCTAAATCGACTCAGAATTTGATAAGGACCAGGAATATATATACTTTTTTTGGAACTCAGATGAATATTTCTTAGTGTTGGACACGGAAAGACAAACTTATATGTATATATACCCTCTATCACAACCAGTGTTGCCAGAATTCCCTCAGAAAAAAGTGCAAAATGACAGTCAAAAAAGTGCAAATTCGTTGAAAAAAGTGCTAAATTCAAATCAAGTTTTTAAAAGTCGATTGAGCCATGTATACCGGTCTGTGCGGCTGGCTGTCCAGCAAAAACTTAGGCGTAATGTACAGGACATAATTTTTCACATAATTCGATGAGCTTATTTAAAATTGGTCCATGATTTGACCTTGCGTTATTTTGTTTAAAATTTAGTGTCACTACATGTTAAAAAGGTTAATATCTTACAAAAAAAATTTTTTTGAAAAAAAAAATTTATTAAAAATTAAAATATACATCTATCTATATCTATCTATCGATCTATCTATCTATATATATAAAATGAATGTGTGTTTGTTTGTATGTTTGAACGTTATAGACTACTAAACGGCTGAACCGATTTTCTTAAAATTTTCACAGCGTATTCCTCGGACTAAATTCTTCAAATTTTGCATGAAGAACTTAAATATTCATCTGAACATTTTGGAGGAAAAAAGCGGACTTTCATCTGGGGGGCTTAAAGCCCCCATATGAATTAAATAGAAAATCTTCAAATTTTACTTGAAGAATTTTGACATTCATCTGAACATTTAGAGTATAACGGGCGGACTTTCAATGGGGAACTTTGCACACATATGAATTAAATATGTTTTTTTCGTATATCCATTTATTTGCAATCTATTTTACAAGAAATATTAAGCAAATTTTTTAATAATTAACAATAACTTATATTATTAAGTTCCAGTGAGCTTAATAATAAGAAAAAGAAAATAAGTATTAATAATCAGCGTCTAAATGGTAGATCAAGTACAGAATTAAATATAAAATTTCGTTTATCTGGGAAACTAATAGAAGTTGATTCTTAAAATTTTGCTCAAATTATTTTAATGTTCATCTGAACATTTTGGGGAAAAAGTGCGGGATTTCATCTGGGGAGCTTGAAGCCCCCACTGAGAAACATTTAGAGTTTGAATCTTCAAATTTTACATGAAGAACTTTGACATTCATGGGAACATTTAGAGAATAACGGTCGGACTTTCAATGGATGGCTTGGCACCACATATATGAATTAATTACAAAATTTCGTGTATCTTGGAAACTCTTATATTATTCAAATTTTTCATAGATAGATATTGGTGATAGATAGAAACTGGCGAACTTGCAATAATTGTAGTTAGAATCTTCAAAGATTCTAACTACCCACTTAATCTTCGTTAAGTGGGTTTTTTTATTTATACATATTGCTTTTAGGGTAGTTAAGCACACTGGGCATAGCTAGTATATATAAAAACGAAAGTGTGTTTGTTTGTTTGTATGTTTGAACGTTATAGACTACTAAACGGCTGAACCGATTTTCTTGAAATTTTTACAGCGTATTCCTGTATGGAATTGGTAATAGGCTACTTTTTATTTTGAAATTACAAGTGGGCGAGGAGCCACGCCCATATTAAAAAATATAAAATTCGTTTATTTGAGATAATATAACAGTTACAGTCCTCAAAGTTTGTCGGAGCCACCTTAGTGTCAATATAATTATTTAGGATAAAAAGTAGGCGGACTAGCATTAGGGGGCGTGGCACCTAACATATAAATTGGACACTATTACAGTTAGAATCTTAAAATTTTGCACGAATAACTATAACATCCATGTAAACATTTTGGGTAGTAAATTGAGGACTATCCATGAGGGGAGCAGCGGCACCTCCCATATGAACTAAATACAAAATTTCGTTTAACTGGAAAACTAATAGAAATAGATTCTTCAAATTTTGCACAAATTAATTTAATATTCATCTGAACATTTTGGAGAAAAAGGGCGGACTTTCATCTGGGAAGTTTTAAGCCCCCACATGAATTAAATAGAAAAATTCGTATATCTGAGAAACTATTAGAGCTGAATCTTCAAACTTTACATGAAGAACTTTGACATTAATGTAAACATTTAGAGAATAACGGGCGGACTTTCACTGGGGCTTGACACCACATATATGAATGAAATACAAAATTTCGTATATCTTGAAAACTGTTAGATAATTAAATTTTTTCATAGATAGAAATTGGTGATAGATAGAAATTGGCGAACTTGCAATAATTTGCTTGGCATCTCTCATATGTAACATATTGTTAATCTGGAAAACTATTGTAGTTAGAATTTTCCAAATCGTTAAGTGGGTTTTTTATTTACATATATTGCTTTTAGGGTAGCAAAGCACACTGGGTATAGCTAGTATAAAATAAAAATGTATTTATATCAGGGATGGCAAATTTGGTACGATGGTACTTTTTTTGATACTATTTGATGTTCAAAAGTACCGTGATACTCCCGAGTCTTATTTGATACTCTCAGGCCAATATCTCAACCTCCGGTTATCGTTTAACAGGTGGATATACTGCCGGTTAAAATAATTTTTGTATGTAAAATGTCAATTTATCGTTATGATAAAACATAATCAGACAATGAGAAAATGGGGGTCAAAGTATCTTTAAAAGTTCAAATTTGAAATTCTAAGAATGTTTTGAAATCTAGTTTCAAAAGCCACTTTTTAGAAGTATGTTTTGCAAATAACCAATGCAGATCATTTCGAATTTTTATCTTGATTGACATTATATGAATATTAATCTAATTAAATTCCATTGTTAATATTATATGAAAAAATTACCAAAAATGTCAATTTTGAAAAAATATTTGACTTTAAAACTAATTATTTCCAAATGATAGAAGCTCGAAAAACTCAATTTCTATCTAATATAAAACGATATGTTTTGAAATTAAGAATTCAACCATAGATAATAAGAGAAATTTTTGGTGAAAATTATTTGGTCATGGATGGTCTTATGTATGTTCTCATGTGTAGAATTTGATATGACTATTGATTTTTTAACAAATGAACACCTATGTACATCGAATTTTAATTTAATAATATGTATATTAGGGTGGCCCCAAAATGGAAATTGCTGATGTTCCCACCGAAAAGGAAATTTTTTTTCATTCTAAGATACCATTTCTCAAAATTTTTGTCCTGACGTCAATATTTGGTGAGCTGGATCAAAGGATAAAAAGGTCCTTTTTAGGGTTTTTATGTTATTTTTTCACATTTTTGACAAATAAACCATATCCAAATTTAGTATCATATGAAAGGCCCTTAAGAGACGATTTCAATGACATACACAAATTTGTATACAACACCAAAATGATTACAAATGTTCGGAAAAATTTTAAGTTTTTCATACTTTTACATAGAAATATATAATGTAATTAATTGAAATTATTATATTATAAACCTCACCTAAATTTCACCGAAATGGTTTTTTCTGTTTTTCGAAATTCTTTATGTTTTGTATTTTATCTTAATTTTTTAAACTCTATTTTGTCCCAGGTATTCTGTTAGCTATATTTATCTAACATACTTAATATGTACATCAGCATACGCGTACTTTCATTAGCTTTACAATGGTGTATAACACTTTATGGTTTCATTCTATTATAAATCAAATTTTTCAGTTTAACTATTTACCAGTGTCGGTTTTTTCTAAATGTTGATTTTTTCGAATATCGAATAACCCGGTTTTTTAACTTTTTAAAAACCGGTTTCGAATACTTTTATTTGCTTTGTATTCAAAGATTCCTTCAATTAAATTTTGAAATAAATAATAATAGAGCCTGTCTAAATTTTAAAATATTCGAGTCAAGAAACTAGAGTATATTTTTCTAAAGCACCTTTGGTTAAACTTTGTTGATTTTCCTAACTAATTAAAAAAATTTATTTGTAAAATTGATTGGAATAACTGTTGGATAAAATTTTATCAATCTTAAGATTATATTCCAATTACAATAATTAATTTGTCGCTGAAATATTATAGCAGTGTTGGAATGCCTATGAAAATTTACAAAACAGGGACTTTAGAATAAACTAGGATTATGATTCTTCCCAATTTTTTACATTAAAGAAATAATGTTTATTTTAAAAAATCAGTTCGGCTCATAATTTTTTTTTTTTTTTCAAATTAAACTAGAAGTTTTTATGTATAATAAAAAACAGTTTTCTCTGAATTTGAAAAATATCAACCGGTTTTTTTCAAATGTAAACTATTCGAACTACTCGAAAACCGGGTTTTGGAAAATGTCGAATAATCGATCACCCTTTTCTACTTCTGTTGTTAATTATTTAAAAATGTCTAAATATGTGAAGGTGTATTTAAAAAATTAACAACTTTCAGCAAAAAAAAAAAAATATTTTAGTACTCTAAGATCCAAAAAAGTACCCTCTGAAATATTTTTTGATACTGAAACAAAATCTCATTTTCCATCCCTGATTTATATACATTGTGCAAACTATATTGTACATGTGAAAACAGGTAAAACTTCGTTAATGCCAAATCGCTATAGACTGAGCTCTAAGATGGATGTTCTGAAACAATTCCTTTTTTTAATATATCATAATACTAAAATGTTTTAATGATTAATTGAGAATAAATTTATTTTCTGAAAGAGGATTTATATGGAGGATAGAGTCAACTATGGACGAACCACATAAAATTCTGAAAGGGTTTTTGATTCTATGAAACTTGAATATGAAGAATTTAATCGCTATACACGATTTTTAAACAAGTTATTTATGGACGCTTAGATATAATACAGATCGATTCTTATGAAATTTGATAGATACATGTAAAATGCTATGAAACTTATTAAGGTTGCGTTTTATTGCTATACTGGTATAGCAATATACTGCAATACTGGTATAGCAATAGAGTGTTAAAGTCAAATATGATTCGATCCTCACAAAATTATGCAGGGAAATTTATATTACTATTAAACTAGCTTTTGTCGATTTTCATTGCTATACTCACATTTTTAAGCTTTCTATGACCGTTAAAGTTTTTTGCTGAAGGGTACCTTTTATGTGGATAGGATCAAAGTCCAGGTACATAAAGCCAACTTGTACCAAATTTCAGCATATTTTCTGCCTATTATTATGCCCACCATCAAAAAAGATGGGGTATATTGATTTTGCCATTCCGTTTGTAACAAATCCAAATATTTATCATAGACTCACAAAAGTATACATATATATTCTAGGTCCTTAAAACTATGAAATAATAAATAAATTTAAGACGATCTAGCCATTTCTGTCCGTCCGTCTGTCTGTTTGAAAGCACGATAGGGTTCGAACGAAAAGAGATAGAGGCTTGAAATTTTACACAAATATTCCCTATAGGTAAGGTTTGTTTGGTATTGAAAATAGGCAATATCGGTCCACGTTTTTGTATAGCCCCCATACAAGTGGCCCCCGAAAAACAGTTCTTGTTCTTAAAATTATAGGTACAGCAATAAAATACGACATAAACAATTTTAATAGCAACCAAAATCCCTTTAGAAAATTTATGAAGATCGGTCCAGAATTGGACCTAACCACCCATAAAGGCATTCTAAAGAAGATGAATTTAATGCTCATAACACCTTAAAAAAGTGACATAATGTTCATGGACATTATGTCGCTTTATGGTGTGTCATAAGGTCTATGGACATTATGACACGCCACCATTTTTACTCATAACTTTTTATTCGTAAACCGATTTTACTGATTTTCAATACCAAACTGCTTAGGACAATAGTAAATATTTTCAGTGAATTTGGCTGATTTATTTTGCTTAGTTTGAACGTGAGAGTGTTTGAGGCAGACAGACGGACACAGCTAAATCGACTCAGAATTTCATAAGGATCAAGAATACATATACTTTGTTGGGTCTCAGATGGTGTTACACACGGAATGACAAACTTATATATACCCTCTTTCACCACTGATGGTGGTGGAGGGTATAAAAATGAATGTGTGTTTGTTTGTATGTTTATATGTTTGTATATTTGAACGTTATAGACTACTAAACGTCTGAACCGATTTTCTTCAAATTTTCACAGCGTATTCCAGTATGTATGATTTTATTTTGAAATTCCAAGTGGGCGATGAGCCACGCCCATATTAAGAAAATATTAAATCCGTATATTTGAGATCATATAAAAATTTGAGTCCTCAAATTTTGTCGGTGCAACTTTAGTGTCAATATGATTATTTAGGACAAAAAGTAGGCGGAATAGCATTAGGTGGCGTGGCACCTCCCATATAAATTAAATACAAAAATTCTGTTATCTTGGAAACTATTACAGTTAGAATCTTCAAATTTTGCACTAATAACTTTAACATCCATTTTAACATTTTGGGTATTAAATGGCGGATTACCCATGAGGGAAGCGGCTCCTCCCATATTAATTAAATACAAAAATTCGTTTATCTTGGAAACTAATAAAATTAAATTCTTCAAATTTTGCAGGAAGAACTTAAATATTCATCAAAACATTGTGGAGGAAAAAAAAGCGGACTTTCATCTGGAGGGCTTTAAGCCCCCATATGAAATATATAGAAAAATTCGTATATCTGAGAAATTATTAGAGCTAGAATCTTAAAAATTTAACTTGAAGAATCTTGACACTCATCTGAACATTTAGGGTATAACGGGCGGACTTTCAATGGGGAACTTGGCACCTCCTATATGAATTAAATATAAAATTTCGTTTATCTGGGCAACTAATAGAACTTTATTCTTAAAATTTTGCACGAATTACTTTAATATTCATCTGAACATTTTGGAGGAAAAAGTGCGAACTTTCATCTGGGGAGCTTGAAGCCCCCACATGAATCAAATAGAAAAATTCTTATATCGTATATCTTCAAATTTTACATGAAGAACTTTGACATTCATGTGAAGATTTAGAGCATAACGGGCGGACTTTCAATGGGTGGCTTGGCACAACATACATATATGAATTAAATACAAAATTTCGCGTATTTTGGAAACTCTTATATTATTCAAATTTTTCATAGATAGATAGAAATTGGTGATAGATAGAAACTGGCGAACTTGCAATAATTTGCTTGACATCTCTCATATGTAACATATTATACATCTGCAAAACTATTGTAGTTAGAATCTTCAAAATCGTTAAGTGGGTTTTTTATTTATACATATTGTTTTTAGAGTAGCAAAGCACACTGGGTATAGCTAATATTCAATATAAATGATTTATTATAAAAAAATCACATTTAATATTCATAACTAGTGTAGGGTATCATATGGATAACCACGCCCGACTATACATTCTTACTTTGTTGTTATGAGGATTGAATGCTGGAATGGAGTGGGAGCCAATAAGTTCTCAGAACCGATGAGAATACAAAATAATTAATTTATTTTGTGTTTCTCATAAACAAATAAAATCCCTATAGGAAATGAAAAGAATAAAGAACAAGTAAGAGCGCTATATTCGGCTGAGCCGAATCTTAAATACTCTCCACCAGCTACTTTTATATTAATATTTTTTAATTGATCAAATATTTGTAGAAATATATAAGTTTTCTCATGTCTTAAATAGAAAAAGTTAGAGTGCTATATTCAACTGAGCCGAATCTTAAATACCCTCCACCAGCTACGTTTATGTTAATACTTTTCTAATTGATCGAATATTTGTAGAAATAAGTTTTCTCGTGTCTTAAATAGAAAAATCCCAAAATTTAAACAGCTTAAATCTATTACAGTTCCAAGATTTATTGAACATTACAAACGCCATTTTCTTTTATATTTTTATAGCGCCCTAAGATATGCTTTAGCGATATTTAGTAATTTGCATGTATGCATGTGTGTGAAAGATTTAAGGATTTTCAAAATACATATACATACCCTTCAAGCATTTAGAAGACAAAACTATTGCGCATCACCCCAGACGCCACGTCAGGAACACTTCTGGACAATTGTCAGACGAGAACGCACATTTTACAAAAACAAAATACATTGATTTCGAATTTTTGTCTTCTAGAAATATACTTTTAAGTTACTTCCGGATGATAGTTAGAAGAGTGCGTCCTTTTTGCTTAAACAAAAAACCATGACTGTTGATTTTTTTCATCTGGAAGTATACGTTTTAGTGACTTCTGAATGATAGTTGGGTGAGAACACACATTTTACAATAACAAAATACATTGTTTCCTAATTTGTATCTTCCTGATTTGTATGTTTATGTCACTTCTGGAAGACAGTTTGAAGAGTTTTCACATTAATGTTGTATTTTATTCATCTGGAAGTGTGGATTGTAGTCACTTCTGGACGATTGTCAGACGAGAGCACACATTTTACAAAAACAAAATACATTGATTTCTAGTTTTTCCCTGCTGGAAGTATACTTTTAGGTTACTTCCGGATGATAGTAAGAAGAGTACAAAAACAAAAAAATATAAATACTCCATTTAGCGTGAACGCGAAAAAAAATAAAATAAATAATGCAGAAATTTTGCTAAGTTCAGTGATGTTTTGTGTTTTGTCCAGTCATGTTCAGTTTTAATTATTCATTGTAAAACTTAAATGAGTTATTGAATTTAATATTCATAGAAAAATAGTGTAATTAATATATTTTGAATCTTAAGTAATAAAAAACAATATGACAGTATTGTGTTAAAAGTCAACTGTTAAAAAACATTTAATAAGTTTATTAAATAAATACCAAAAAGTAATTATCTTCAAGGATAATATAAATAAAATTAAAAAGTAAGTTGTCATATTTTACATTAAAATACTATTTTAGGAATAAGTTAACAACTCTAAACGGCTTCCATTTCCATTATTTTTGAACGAAGTCTAATATGTTTAATTAAAAATATTTTTATATTAAATTTCGTCTCTCTGTTAATTGGTTTAGGAGTTATAGCATTTAAAGACTTTTTCAAGTTGTACGTTTCGGCTTTCCTATGATGAACATTGCATTTTTAACCTATTTCGATTTATTTGAGTTAAATCTTAACTTTCAATATTTTTTAAGCTATTTGCGCGTTTATGTCCTGTTTCTAGATTACGTATTTAAGCTAAAATTTTATTTGTATTTCATTATCGTAACAAAAAAAAAAATACATTAAAATTTTTCTTAAAGTATTTAAACGCTAGCTGGAATCATTATATTTAAATTAATACTACTGTTTTATACATAAATTATTTTTTGACTTGGGTCACTTGACACGAAATTGCCCATATAAGATATTTAATATTAAAATCAAATATTTTTAAAATCACCTTTTTTTAATTGTTCTAATTAAATAGGTACTTTTTTTGTTTTTAACATGATGACCTTTATATGATATTAATATTCTTAAGTTTTTGAAAGTGTATAACTCCTTAATTAGAAGAGAGCAAACAAAAACTAGTAAGAAAGTATAGTCGGGCTTGGCCGACTATATGATACCCTACACCAGTTATGAATATTTAATGTGATTTATTTTTATACCCACCATCAAAAAAGATGGGGGTATATTGTTTTTGTCATTCCGTTTGTAACACATCGAAATATTCATCTAAGACCCATAAAAGTATATATATTCTGGATCCTTATTAAATTCTATGACGATCTAGTTATGTCCGTCCGTCTGTACGTCTGTCTGTTGAAAACACGATAGAGTCCAAATGGAAGTAGCTAGCGGGCTGAAATTTTGCACAGACATTTTTGATTGGCCCATAATTGACCCTATCCCCCATATAAGGTCCCCTTCAGAAAAAGACTTTAACGCTCATAAATGTCAAAAAGAAACATCTATCATGGCAATAACAGTGCTAATAAATGAATTGCCGATATTCATGTCACTTTCTGAAGGGGACTTTGTGTGGGGGCTAGAGTCAAATGAAGTCCGATCATTTCGAAATTCGGCAAGGTCATCAAGGCTTGTATAAAACTTAGTTGTGCGAACTTTCATCGAGATACATTTATATTATACATAATTATGAGCTCAAAAGCCCTTCGTCCTTGGGTCAAAACAAACGTGTATTCCAATTTTCATCAAATTATCTTGAAAATTGCGACCTGTACATTGATAACAACGTTTACATGGACACACGGACGGACGGACGGACATCGTTAAATCGACTCAGAAAGTGATTCTGGGTCGATCGGTATACTTTAAGGTGGGTATAGTACTAATATTTAAATGCGTTACAAACATCAGCACAGACGCATAATACCCTTCCCACTATAGTGGTGTAGGGTATAAATAGTATTGCAGTAATAGTGTCAAAAGCAATACCCAGTTTAAGGTCGTTAAGGTGTTTCTATCATTAGCGACTGTAAATAATTTAAAAAAAATCCATGACTTAGTAATTTCAGATCTTTATAGACGGTTTAATTCCAAGTTATTTAAAAAATGTTCATGAAAGGTAATGTTTTTATTGATTCAAAACAATAAATAAATTACTTAATTAATTTTTAATTATTTTACTTTTTTTAGAAAACAGTAGCTAATATTGTGCCCCTATTAAAATACTTCTAACCGAATTAAAATATAAACAAGTTAGAGTGCTATATTCGGCTGAGCCGAATCTTAAATACCCTCCACCAGCTACTTATATATTAATACTTTTTTAATTGATCAAATATTTGTAGAAATAAGTTTTCTCATGTCTTAAATTACAATTCCAAGATTTGTTGAATATTACAAACCCCATTTTCTTTTATATTTTTATAACGCCCTTCGATATGCTTTAACGGTATGTATGCATGTGTGTGAAAGATTTAAAGATTTTCAAAATACATATACATAATTTTGTTCTACACAAATTGATAATGCAACTAGTTAAATACGGTTAAATTGCTTTAAGGGGTAGGACCTAGTATGGGAGATATGACCAATTATAGACCGATCGTAAAATATTCTTTTAGCAAAATTTCTGTACATAAAAGCTATATTTCAGTCAAATTTTGTATCTATATCGTAATTTAGTAATAGGTAAGCGATTTTCTGAAGGGACACTTGCATGGGACCGACCGCATCCATGTTATGGACCGATCGTGAAAAAATCTTGATTTAGAATTTTTGTATACCAAACTAATATTTGTGCCAAATTTTGTATCAATAGCTTTATTTGGTAATGAGTAATATGCGTTTAAGAGATTTCGGTAAAAGGACCTTGTATGGGAGCTATGTCCAATTATGTATATAAAGACAAAATTTCAAAATTCTGTATCTATATCTTTATTTGGCAATGAATATTGTGCATTTAAGTGATTTTCTGGAGGGGACCTAGTATGAGAGCTATGACCAAATATGGACCGATTGCAAAACAATTTTATAGTGTAATTTATGTATATAAGAGCAATATTTGTGCTAAATGTATGGATATCAACATTTTGTAATGAGTTGTGTGCGTTTAAGTGATTTTCGGGAGGGGACCTTGTGTGGGAGCTATGACCAATTATGGACCGATCGGAAAAACTTCCATAATAATATTTCTGTATATGTGAGCAAAACTTGTAACAAATTTTATATGGATATCTTAATTCAGTAATGAGTTATTTGCGTTTAAGTGATTTTCGGAAGGGGACCTTGTATGGGAGCTATGACCAATTATGGACCGATCGGAAAAAAATTTCATAGTAATATATCTATATGTGAGAGCAATACTTGTACCAAATTTTATATGGATATCTTAATTTAGTAATGAGTTATGCGCGTTTAAGTGATTTTCGGGAAGGGTCCTTGTATGGGAGCTATGACCAATTATGGACCGATCGGAAAAAAATTTCACACTAATATTTTTGTGTATATGAGCAATACTAGTACCAACTTCCATAATAATATTTCTGTATATGTGAGCAATACTTGTACCAAATTTTATATGGATATCTTAATTTTGTAATGAGTTATGTGCGTTTAAGTGATTTTCGGGAGGGGACCTTGTATGGGAGCTATGACCAATTATGAACCGATCGGAGAAAAATTTCACAGTCAAATTTCTCTATATATGAGCAATACTTGTGACTAACTTTATATGGATATCTTAATTTTGTAATGAGTTATGTGCGTTTAAGTGATTTTTGGCAGGGGACCTTGTATGGGAGCTATGACCAATTATGGACCGATCGGAAAAAACTTTCATTTCTGTGCATATGAGCAATACTTGTTCCAAATTTTATTTGGATATCTTAATTTAGTAATGAGTTATGCGCGTTTGAGTGATTTTCGGGAGGGGACCTTGTATGGGAGCTATGTCCAATTATGGACCGATCCAGAAAATTTTTCCTCTCAAAGAATTCAATTGACATAAGATTTTAATTTGTAAAATTTTGTGAAGATATCGACATTCTGACGGAAGTTATTAACAAAAAACTAATTTTCCGGGAATATGTACTTTTGTATGGGACGAATATGAAATTATGGACCGATTCTAACAATTTTCAGCAGGAATCAAGATCTTGCGTAAAAACGAGTGAATGATGACTTTCATGAAATTATCTTGCATAGTTTTGGAGAAAATTACTTTAGAATGTGTAAAAAATGTTTATTTTTTTCAGAGTTGTTTTAAATTTTGATTCATAACTTTTCCCGATGTGAACCGATTTTGCTCATTTTCAATACCAAACTGTACTCGATAATAATGAATATTTTGGGTGAATTTGGTTAAATTCTATTGCTTCGTTTTAACGTGAGCGTATTTTACACAGACAGACAGACGGACATAGCTAAATCGACTCAGAATTTCATAAGGACTCAGAATATATATACTTTGTTGGGTCTCATATGAATATTTCTTGGTGTTACGCACGGAATGACAAACTTATATATACCATCTATCACCACTGATGGTGGTGGAGGGTATAAAAAGGATCTGGTAAGTCATATATGTCTTATTTCATCACGTGGTTCCATTAAAAATGTCGATTATTTGCAGAAAATGTAAAAAATGGATCTGACCGTTTAAACTTTGGTGGGAGAGAAGAGAATCCTATTTTTATTGCTTCCTAAAGTATAACAGTTAATTTCAATAAATACAAAAGTATGTATATTCAATATTAATAATAACATTATTTTTGTTTATTTCGTTGAAGGATTAATGCGTTCCAAAATATAACTCTTACAATTTGATGGATTGATCATAAAATTTATGAAGAACTACAAAAATATTTTAGAGTCCAACGTTTTACAATTTTTGGAAGTATACCAATCAACAGTTGGAATATTAATACAGATTTCCTGAAAATTATCTTATTATAAGGTAATAGTTCTAATTTTTTGATACATAAATATGTACATTAGACCGATTCACTCTGTATGGAAAGCAAAAACGTGTTTTTGTCACCCCTCTCAAAATGTACCTTGCTTTGTTTTATGATGATTCCCAAAATATTTTAAGTCTAGCGATGACCGTTCGTGAGCTGGACCAAATTAAAAAAAGGTATTTTGGAATTATTTTTTTTTTTAATTTTTGTTTGTTTTGAAACAAAATATCCAATACGAGGTATCGTTTAAAAGGTATTTTAAAGCCGCGTCCATTGATGTATTAATCATAAATAACCGCCTGCTTATAATTGTCATATTCCAAAATATTTAAAATTTTTAGGCTTTTCACTAAGAAAAATAAAATCTATGCACAATTTTGCAAATTTTGCGCACCACTAGACTTGGCTTCAAAAAACCTTTCAAATGATACCACATACTATATATATTGTTTAAGAAATGCTGTATAATTTAAAACAAAATAACTAAAAAGCTCGCCAGCGATATTGCGGAAGAATACGAATTCTTGTCACCAGTCGGGAAGAACTGATGCCGACCTGGGGAACGTCTAAGAGTAACGTGGAAAATACTTCTGGAAGACCCGCAGAACCGGTTCAGCTCACGAACGGCCATCGATAGTCTAGAAATATTTTGGGAACCATTATAAAACATAACAAAGATTTTTTGAAGTTGGGTAAAATATTGAATTTAACATATCGCTGGCGAGCTTTTAGCACGTTTGGAAGTTTCACAAGGGTAACTTCCGCAATATAAAATGTAGGTATATAATTTTGTTCTACACAAATTGATAATGCAACTAGTTAAATACATTTAAAGTGCTTTTAAGGGCAGGAGCTAGTATGGGAGATATGACCAATTATAGACCGATCGTAAAATATTCTTTAAGCAAAATTTCTGTACATTACATTACATACAATTTCACAGTAAAATTTCTCTGTATATGAGCAATACTTGTGCCAAACCTTATATGGATATCTTAATTTTGTAATGAGTTATGCGCGTTTAAGTGATTTTCGGAGGGACCTTGTTTGGGAGCTATGAACAATTATGGACCGATTTGAAAAAAAACTTTCATATTAATATTTCCGTATATAAGAGCAATACTTGTACCAAATTTTAAATGGATATCTGCATTTACTAATGAGTTATGTGATTTTAAGTGATTTTCGGAAGAGAACCTTGTATGAACCGATCGTGAAAAAATCTTGAAATACAATATCTGTGCCAAATTTTGTATCAATAGATTTATTTGGTAATGAGTAATGTGCGTTTAAGAGATTTTCGTAAAATTACCTTCTATGGGAGCTATGACAAATTATGGTCCGATTGTAAAAAAATTCCACAGGAACATTAATGTATATAAACACAAAATTGTGTGCTAACTGAATGGATATCAATATTTGGTAATGAGTTATGTTGCGCTTAAATGATTTTAGGTTGGGGACCTTGTATGTGAGCTATGACCAATTATGGACCGATCGGAAAAAAATTTCACAGTAATATTTCTGTATATAAGAGCACTACTTGTATCAAAATTTATATGAATATCTTAATTTAGTAATGAGTTATATGCGTATAAGTGATTTTCGGGAGGGGATCTTGTATGGGAGCTATGACCGATTATGGACCGATCGGAAACAAATTTCACGGTAACAATTCTGTATATAAGAGCAATACTTGTACCAAATTTTATATGGATATCTTAATTTGGTAATGAGTTTTTTGCGTTTAAGTGATTTTCTGGGGGGACCTTGTATGGGTGCTATGACCAATTATGGACCGATCGGAAAAAAATTTCACAGTAACATTTCTGTATATAAGGGCAAGACTTGCACCAATTATGGATATTTTAATTTAGAAATGAGTTATGTGCGTTGAAGTGATTTTCGGGAAGGGACCTTGTATGGGAGCTAAGACAAAATTTGAAAAAAAAAAAAATCGGGAAAAAATTTTAATATAACATTTCTGTATACAAAGGTAATGTGTGTGTGGTAATATGTTAACAAACGTGGTAAGCTCACTATTGGCAACGCATTTTAAGCTTACCACGTTTATTAACTTTTAGACAACGGATGTGCATGAGGTTTAGATTGCGACAACGAATTGTTGCAATTTTGACAAAGTTGCGTGGTCTACATTACATGTTGTTGTTGTATGTATGTATATACTTGACAATAGATGTTATTGAAAAATTTTGTGTTAATTTGGTACCAGGCGTGTATATTTATTTTTCCCTCTGTGTACGTTTAAATGATTTTCTGAAGAAGACCTTTTATGGGAGCTATGACCAATTATGGACCGATTCTTAAATTCTTTCCTTTGGATGAATTCTACTGACATAAAACTTTAATTTGTAAAATTTTGTGAAGATATCGACATTCAAAATGAAATTATTAACAAAAAACTCATTTCCGGGAATATGTACATTTGTATGGGAGGTATATGAAATTGTGGACAGATTCCTCCAATTTTCAAGAATAAAGCACTTGTATAAAAACAAATGTGTGATGATTTTCATGGAGTTATATTGCACAGTTTTTGTGAAAATTACTTTAGAATATGCAAAAAAAGCTTAATTTTTAAATTTTTTAAATTTTGATTCATAACTTTTGCCGATGTGAAGAGATTTTGCTCATTTTCAATACCAAACTGCATAGGGCAGTAATAGATATTTTGGGTTGCTTCGTATTAGCGTGAAAATGTTTTATACAGACAGACGGACGGATATAGCTAGATCGACTCAGAATTTCATAAGGTCCAAGAATATATATACTTTGTTTCAGTTCAGTTTTCAGAAGACCCCAGATATCTGCGAGATCCGAATTTTCAATAATTCTACCGGAAATACGATCGAATAGAACGCTATAAAATCAGCCCAATCGGTCCATAAATATCGAAGATATGAGTAAAAATCCGAGACCACCTCTGAAAATTTCATGAAAAATTTACATTTTTCGAACATGCTTATACAAAACAATAAACAAACAAAACACAGTATCAAACGGTAAATTTTTTTGTTATTGTGATTTCTTGTTTATAAACACAATGCAAAGAATTAACATCACGTTACGTTGTTATTGGCTAGAAACATGAAATTAAGTATGTAGAGCCTGGATTAGGCGAGAACACATTAAAGGGACTTTTTGGTACATTTTTGTTCTAAAAAAGGTACTTTTTGAATTTTCTATAATATTGAACCTAGAAACATAAAATGAAATATGTAGAGCCCAGATTAGGTAAGATCCTATAAAAGGGGACTTTTTGGTACTTTTTCGTTCTACAAAAGGTACTTTTTGAATTTTGTATAATATTGAAACTAGAAACATGAAATTAAGTATGTAGAGTCTGGATTAAGTGAGAACACATAAAAGGGGACTTTTTGGTACTTTTTTGTTCTTCAAAAGGAACTATTGAACCTAGAAACATGAAATTAAGTATGTAGAGTCTGGATTAAGTGAGATCCCATAAAAGGGGACTTTTTGGTACTTTTTCGTTCTTCAAAAGGTAATTTTTGAAATTTCTATAATATTGAACCTTGAAACATGAAATCAAGTATGTAGAGTCTGGATTAAGTGAGAACCCATAAAAGGGGACTTTTTGGTACCTTACCGTTTTGTAATTAGTATTTTTTGATTTTTTGTAATAAAATTCGTACTGACTGTTTTTTAACACATCATGGTGAAGGGTATATAAGATTCGGCACAGCCGAATATAGATCTCTTACTTGTTTTTAAAATCGATTTGAATCTACAAATATATACAAAAATTGTGTTATATTCAATTTCTGCGGCTTTTCATACAAATTATCATATTTTTATACCCTCCACCACCATCCCGTGTGTAACTACAAGAAATATTCATCTGAGACCCAACAAAGTATATAAAATTCTGAATCGATTTAGCTGTGTCCGTCTGTCTGTCCGTATATCTGCCTCAAAAACTCTCACGTTAAAACTAAGTAAAATAAATCAGCCAAATTCACTGAAAATATTCACTATTGTCCTAAGCAGTAGTATTGAAATTCAGCCAAATCGGTCAACAAATTAGTTGAGTAGTTTTCTCAGAAACTACTAATGATAATGGGATGAATTTTGACACACCTTATTTTCTTTGCCCAGAAATCAAATATGATAAAACTCAAAACAATCAATTCAAAATTTCCCATAGCCCCCATACAAAGATACATATTCTCGGAAATAGATTTATCGTTAATAACTTCGGCAAAAATATCGGTATCACCACGAAATTTCGCATATATGTATATAATAAGAACAGAAATCATATTACAACGTAGATCTGTTAGGTCCATTATTGACCATAGTTCCCATATAAGGTCCACTTTCGAAAAATACTTAAATACAAATAACTATTTAAGAAATAAATTTATTGGAATAATATTCAACATAAATATGTTTTGTGTATACATATATCACTTTGCAAAATATTTTTCGGATTGGTCCATTATTGGGAATAGCTCCCATTTCCGATAACCACGTAAACGCACATATTTCATAACTGAATGAAGATATCGGTATAAAATTCGTCATGAATGTGTTTAAAGTAGATAGGAAACACCCTGTGAAATGTTTTCTGGATAGGTCTATAATTTGTCTCCCACTTCCGAAAATCACATAAATGCAAATATCCATCTAAGAAATAAAGATATTTTAACAAGTTAGAATGCTGTATCCTGCTATGCCGAATCTTAAATACCCACCACCAGCAAGCTACTTTTTATTAAAACCCATTGAACTATCTAATTTTTAGATATCTTGACAAAAATTTTATTACCGTAGTGAGGGTACTAACATTTAAGTATTCATATGTGGAACTAATTTTGGATTAGGTCCAGAAAAATTTTTATATTAATAGGCCAGTTCGAAAACATTTTAATAGAAAGATTTACCTATACACAGAACATACTTATGTCGCATTTTATCTGGATATATTCATTTAATAATGAATTAATTGGTATTAAGTGATTTTCAGAAGTAAAATTCAGTATAACGATTTATATACAAAAAATACACATTTATGTCGAATTTTATCCCGATAACTTTGATTGTCAATGTGCATTGAAGTAATTTTCGGAAATGGTCTTTATATGGGAGTTGTGACCAATTATGGACCGATCAGCAAAAAATCAAGTGGAATTTTACTCCAATATATTTATTAATTAATGAAATATCTGCGTTTAAGTGATTTTCGGAAGTGGACTTTATATAGGAGCTATGACCAATTACGGTCATCTCCGGAAAACTTTCGTAGAGTGATTCATATTTGTGTCGAATTTTATCACGATAGCTTTATTTGATAATGAAATATGTGCATTAAGTAATTTTTTGAAGTTGACCTTATATGGGAGCTATTACCAAATATGAACCGATCCAGAAAAAAATTTATAGAATGATTTATATGCAAACAAAACATATTCAAGTCGTACTTTGTCCCGATAGCTTTATTATTCAAAGAAATATATGTGTTTAAGTGATTTTTGGAAGTGGGCCTTATATGGGAGCTATGACCAGTTACGGATCTATCCGGAGAAAATTTCGTAGAGCGATTCATATATAGACAAAACATATTTGTGTCGAATTTTATCGAGATAGCTTTATTGAACAATGAAATATGTGCGTTTAAGTGATTTTCGGAAGTAGGCTTCATATGGGAACTATTACCAATAATGGACCGATCCGAAAAAAATTTGGTAGAATGATTTATATGTACACAAAACATATTCAGCTCGAATTTTATCACAATAGTTTTAGTTATCAATGAAATATTTGGATTTGGGTGATTTTCGGAAGTGGACCTTATACGGGAGCTATGACCAATTATGGACCGAATGAGATCTACGTTGGTAGTATGATTTCTATTCACATTATATTTGTGTGTACAAAATATTGTGTTGATATCGATGTATTTGAGGGAGTTATTAATGATCTACTTTCCTGGAATACCTTTGTATGTGGGCTATGGGAAATATTGGATCAATTGTTATGAGTTTTAACATACTTGATCCCTGGCAGAAAAAAATAACGTGTGGCAAAATTTATCGAAATTTCGTTGGTAGTTTCTGAGAAAACTACTTAAGAATTGGGGAAAAAATTTAATTTTTTTCGAGGTAGTCTTAAATTTGATTTTCAATACCAAACTGCTTAGGATAATAACAAATATTTCTGGCGAATTTGGTTGATTCCCTTATCTTAGTTTTAGCGTGAGCGTGTTTTACACACACGGACAGACAGACGGACATAGCTAAATCGACACAGAATTTGATAAGGACACAGAATATATATACTTTGTTGGGTCTCAGATAAATATTTCTTGTTGTTACACACGGAAAGACAAAGTTATATATACCCTCTATGGTGGTGGAGGGTATAAAAAATAGGCTATATAAATTTTTTCGGATCGGCTTATAATTGGTCATATCTGTCATATAAGATCCACTTCAGAAAATCGCATATTTCATTGATAAATAAAGATATCGGAATAAAATTCCGCATAAATAAAAAATGTACAGAGTATATTTTGTGTATATAAGAAATCTTAAAAAAAAAATTAGGATCAATGAATAATTGGTCATAGCTCTCATATAAGATCCATTTCCTTAAATCGCTTTTCCCAATATATTTCATTAAAATATAAGTATATGCGGATAAAATTCGAAATAGTATGTCTTTTTATCGATAAACCATTCTGCCAAATTTTGTTCGGATTGACCAACAATTGGCCTCATCACGAAAGCACGGAATTTAAACTTTCATAATATATTAAATACGTTTCTAGAAATATTTAGAAGGGTTTTAATAAAAAGTAGCTTACAGGTGAAGGGTATTTAAGATTCGGCATAACATAATATAACACTCTGACTTGTTTTAAATGGATTCTCTAAAATTGAAAGTATTTTGTTGTCTGCATAGTATTTTGCAAGAAAATAATAAACCATTCCTCAAAATTCATCATACCTTTTCAAATCGATTGATTTCAAATCGTTCGAATTCCATCACATACCGGAATATTTATTTTATTTCGGCACAGTCAAATATAAAATTTATTTTTTAAATGATATCTAAAAGGTTTTGCATTTAAAGCTCTCTACAAATCTGAGTGATAATGGTAAAAGTAAATCAAATTGTTCTGAATGTAGATAACATTTTCCTAAGAAAAGGTTAATTTATGATCTAAATTGATATCACCATCCAACAGTTCGAAGAATTGAACGTAATATTTATTTGTCCACTATTTTACGCGAAACTCGACTAACTTGCGAGCCAGAATCTAATAAACACCGCTCATGGAAGGTGGTTGTACCGATTTTTACTAAAACGGTCGGGAGCAATATGTGGGTATTTTATTGCAGTTAAGGATAGTGACTTTGACGTGGATTTTTGGACTCAAGAGACAACAAATAAGGGCCTTAAGAAAATATGTTTAGCAACTATAATTGGCTTAAAAATTTTATATACCCTTTATCATCATCACTGGTGATAAAGGGTATATATAACTTTGTCATTACCTGTATAACACCAAGAAATATTTATCTGAGACCAAACAAAGTATATATATTCGTCTGTCCGTCCGTCTGTCAGTCAGTCAGTCAGTCTGTATAAAACATTCTCACGTGTCCTAGGCAGTTTGGTATTGAAAATAAGCAAATCGGTTCACAGCGGGAAAAGTTATGAATCAAAATTTAAAACAACTCCGAAAAAATAAGCATTTTTACACCTTCTGACGTAATTTTCACAAAAACTTGCAATATAATTGCATGAAAATCATCATACATTCGTTTTTACAAAAGAGCCTGGCTACAAATGTACATATTCCCGGAAAATGAGTTTATTGTTAATAACTTCCGTCAGAATGTTGATATCTTCACAAAATTTTACAAGTTAAAATCTCATTCAGAAAACACATTTTCAGAATCGGTCCATACAAGGTCCCCTGCCGAAAATCACTTAAATGCACATAGCTTATTACTAAATTAAGATATCAATATACAATTTGGTACAAGTTTTGCTCATATGCACAGAAATATTACTGTGAATTTTTTCCGATCGGTTCATAATTGGTCATAGCTTCCATACAAGGCCCCTCCCGAAAATTACTTAAAAATACATAACTCATTACTAAATTAAGATATCCATATAAAATTTGCTACAAGTATTGCTCTTGTATACAGAAATATTACTGAGAAAATCCCGAAAATCACTTAAACGCACATAACACATTACTAAATTAAGATATCCTTATAAAATTTGGCACAAGTATTGCTCTTATATATGTCTGTATATAAGAGCAATACTGTGAATTTTTTTTCCGATTTTTCCGAATTGGTCTTAGATCCCATACAAGGTTCCCTCCCGAAAATCACTTAAACGCACATAACTTATTACTAAATTAAGATATCCATATAAAATTTGGTACAAGTATTGCTCTTATATACATTAATGTTACTGTGAATTTTGGTTTTCGATCGGTCCATAATTGGTCATAGCTCCCATTCAAGGTTCCTTCCCGAAAATCATTTAAACGCTCATAATTCATTACTAAATTAAGATATCCATATAAAATTTGGTACAAGTA